>NW_020185337.1:16370775-16447095 GCF_003031525.2 Neophocaena asiaeorientalis asiaeorientalis | reverse complement strand
TTTATCTTTCAAAATCTCCCTTTTAAAATTGACATACTTTCCAGCTTTTCTAGGTGAGTGTTTGTTCAAATGAAGGGATAAGGATGTGGTTGAATGAAAAAAAAAAAACCCTCGCAGTATCAGGAAGGCCCTGCTTTGAAGAATGACATGAAGCAGTGGGGTATGCATCCCTCTTTGTTGTTATAGTCTGTCACTCCTAATGGGATCTCTATGCATTTACTACCATGAGAGAGAGAAGTAAGCATTCACAACCTCTTACAATGTGAATAATGAATTCTAAATGCTTCTGATCACATTAATGCACCAGGATAAGTGAGTTGAACAAGGAAATAATTTAAAAAATGATTTTCATTGGATTTGGCGAGTGAAGTTATCAGGGCTACTTGATAAATTTCTGCACACAGTGGGTATTTTAAATTATTAATAAGATGATAATTATATGTCATTTAATATGTAGTATATATATGTAACTCAGTAGGATTTGTACATATTCAAAATTATTTATTAGCTCTGTATAGGAAGAGGTAGCAGAAAGAGGGAGATACAGTATTACAAATAATAAGGGGAGATGTACTTATCCAAGATACTAAAATAGCTGAAGCATTAAATGAATATTTCCTAATACATTTACAAGGAGGAACATTTATGACTGACTATTCTGTATCAGGATCACTTTGGTAAACGTAATAAGTAAGAAAGAAAAAATTCAAGTTTCTGAATTTTCTTAACTTGGTGTGTTAGTAGCATGGAACAAAGCTACAAAAATTTTTATTAGGTTAAAGTGCATTTCTTTTAACATTTCATGAGTAATTGAAAATAGCTGTGTACCACTTAAGTTCATATAGTCAACCTTCAACCTCAGCTTTCACTAATTAAACAGATTATTCTGAAACTTTTTTTTCCATTTTAAGTGAACATGGCATTATTAGTTCCTAACAATGTAGTTGTTGATCTGATTTTTCAGTATAGGGGCCTGGTTACAGTGGTCTATTCTTATTCCCTTGCCTGTATCTTATTGTAAATAGTGACATATATAATATTAAAGATAAAATGAAAGAATATTTTCCCCTATAAATTTCAATCATTGAGTTTCATTGCTTGCAAAGTGTATGGAGAGATTGGTCAAATTACTCTTCTCTGTTTAGTTGGCATGAAAGACAAAGTAAGGAAAAAATGAAATAGCATCATCAAAATTACTAATCCTAAAACATAGCTTGGGGTGGTTCATTATCTCTTTTAAGCAATTAAGAAACTGTTCAATAAACTGGAAAAGATACTGAAATAGAGGAATTCACAGGCAAGCTTGACTTGACTAATTAACCTTTGTTACTTGGGTTATTGGTATATGTATATGGATTTTAATTATGTCATTTTAATAATTATTGTTTGAAGATTGATCACTGTATTCGTTGTTCCAATATTTATTTTTTCCATTTTAAAATAAGAATGATAATGTTAAAAAAGGGAATGTGACATTGAAAGTAACTTTCAAGGTGATTAGAACTATAGAAGTAATAGTTATTCATTTAGATGGTCAGTATTTCTTCATTCGTATTGGCATTTAAGGCATATACTGTGTTTTGCAGCATTCTCTGTATGTATTAAGGAAGAAATGTTTGGTTGTAGTCTTGAAATGTAGTCTCTTGAAAAAGACAAAGCATACATACATACATGGGGGAAAAATCCAGCTAAAGAAGTGTGTGGTAAAACCTTGTAAACTCAGCTTTCATAGACTAAAAATGAAGGAAGGGTCAAGCATCCTAGGGCAGCCTCTGAACATATTCTATTAGGTCGCTTCTTGGTCATCACCCAAAGAAAATTTTGTTAAAAAATCTTGCAGAAAGAAGGAAGGATACTTTATAAAGGTATCATACTTCACATGAGAAAAAAAAGTAGGAAGAAGCAAAAAAATATATGTGGGGTTGGTAACGAGTTTTTTCCTATATGGCAGAGAAGCTACCTTAGTTTGTAGAATGTCTGAATGAAGCTACACTGTAGGTAACAGAAGATAGGAAGCTGGATAAAAAATAAGTCCAGAGTAGATGAGCTCTCACTGGGTGTGAGTAAAGAGAATGAAAACCAGAGAACAAAACTGAGCCTAGGGGGTACCTATTTAGTGGGCAGGGAAGGAACACAGGCATAATATGTTTCACAGGACCAATCATAATTCATCATTATCATGTACATATCATATACCAAAAAGACTGCCCTAGGCACCGAAGATTCAGCAATGATGAAAATGTCTTTGCTTTTGAGGAGCTTTCTGTCTAGTGAGAGAGATAGACATGTACACAAAGTATTCAGCCACATAAAAGGTACGATCACAGAGTCTCCGCTAAAGGCTATATGGGAACAAACACACAGATCAAAATGCTTCTTTCTGTCTGGGAAGATGAGAGAAGATCTCATTGAATAGTTGACTTTTGAGTTCAGTCTGAAAGGATGACTATTGATTTGAAAATCAGAAACAAAGGGGACTAGGATTCCAGGTTTAGGAATTAGCAAGTACAAAAATATGTGAAAACAAACTACCAGTTCACATGACCACACAGAGCTAACTAGAGCTGTAGCCCAAGAAGCTCAGTGAAGACTCATAGGAAGTGTGGTTGGCACAAAGCAGGGATGGATTGTGAAAGGCTTCACTTGGATTTGACCTTAAGATGTCAAGAAACTGTTGAAGGATTTAAGCATTTAAAATTGCGTAATGATGCTCTCAGATTCTGTATTTTGAATAAGCATCACTTCAGCAGTTGTGTGGGGGAGGAGTTAAAATCCAAGGCCAGAGTTCTTGAGTCTGATTTGGTGGCCACTGATAAGCAATGCTGAGTAGAATCTACTTAAATCAATGGCAGTGGAGAAGCAGAGAGCAGTGAAAAGCTTTAGAGATAAATAAAACCTGGCTGCAATACACACGAATGAGGGAGAGGAGGAATTGCAGAATACATTCAAAGCTTTGACTCAGGTGCTGTATAACCAAATATGGGTATAAGAGTAAGTAAGGAGGAGAAAGATAAGTTACTTTTAATAGATGATAAAAGAGAAAAGATCAAGCACTTATCCTGCCCTTATTGTATGAACAGTTTCTCATGTAGGAAAAGTTCCTTTTTAGAGATGATTTCCAACAAATGCAGGAGGATAATAAAATTAGAAAAATCATCACTTTGCAACCTGTAATAAAGTAATAGATCCAAGTGATGATCATCAATGGATACATTGATCAGATGGATAGCGATAGGGAATTTCATAAGATAGGTCTTAGGCTGAAATCACCTGAACCTGAAAGTAAGTCTCAGCATTACAAAAAGTGGGACAATTGTATATTATATTCATTAGGATGTGATGCAGTAGGAAATATACAGCATCACGTATGAAGCATTCTTTTATTAAAACATATTGGTCCTACAATTTATCAGGACTTTAGATCTAATTACCAGTTTATAGGAAATACAAAAGCTGGTGGAAAAATTCACCACAACCGCAAAAAGCAATCAAAACTATGTCAAGAAAAAAAGAGGTTGAGGGCAGGTGATAGTATAGAATTAAAAAGAGACTTCAGAGACACAAGAATCAAATGCTATTTGCCCGATTTGTGTCCTCATTTGAACAACCAACTTTAAAAAGAGCTCTTTGAAACAACCATTGAAATTTTGATACAGACTTAGTGTAATAGTTAGTGTAACTGTTATTTAGGATTTATTGTTAATTTTATTGGCTGTGTTATCTAAAAAGCCCTTATTAGTTAGAGATGCGTACTGATGTATTTACAAATGGAAAGGCATAGCAGTTTGGGTTATATTTAACATAAAATAAAATAAAATAAAATAAAATAAAATAAAGCTTTGTGGGGGATAGATAACATGAGATCTGGAAAGTTTCTTAATCTCTGAAGCTTAGTGTTGGGCATTGAATAGTTGAGTGTTCATTGCAGTAGTCTTCCCTCTTTTTATGCTTGAAAATTTCTATATTGATAAGGGAAAAACAGTTTAATGTTAATCAGGTTGATTTGAGGTGCCCATCAGATGTGCAGGTGTAGATTTTCAGGAGAATCTAATGTAAACACATATTCTAGACTTCCCAGTGATGTATGCACTGGAAGTATATGCAAAGAGTACAGAGTGAGAATGTAGTGAAGTAAACTCTGGAGACAGCAGTTATTTAGAGGGAGGGCAGAGGAAGAGAAATTAGTAGAAGGTACTAAAAATAATTAGAGAGATAGGAAGGAAGTCAGAATGAAGTCCTAAAACATGGGAGAGTCACCAGCATGCCATGTATGATAACATGCCATATAAATATTACATTATACATCTGATTTTGAAATTGTAGGCCATCACTAGTGATCATACTGAGAGGAATTTTAGAGGATCATGGAGAGAGGAGAAAGGATTGGAAAGCTAAATAGAAAAGGATTCATGAGGGGACTGGAAAATGAGACATTAGAGTTCTTCCTATTCAAAAAGAATGGTTATGAAGGTTTTGATTTTTCTTTTTTAAATGGTGTTTTGTTTTTGTTTGCTTGTTACTTTGTTAGTAGAGAAATGTCAAAGAAGTTAGATCTGTAAGGGGTGACTCATGGGTGCAGAGGCAGATTGACCCAAAGCTAATGAAACAAAGCTGCTCACTAACACAGGCCCCTACTGGCCAGATACCTTTACAAGGCCCTAGGAGGGGCCCTTGTGATAATGTGTGTGTATGAACACAGGATTTTGTAACAGGTGGAAAAGTAAGATATTGGCTGTTACTACTCCAGCTTTCATTACATTTTCCCTCAAGTACAGCAGTTGACTGGCCACTAGCATTTGTCAAACCGTGCTAAAAGGACTTTGAATTGAGAATACCTTTAGTTTAGGCTGAGTAGGATATGCTTTATGTAGTCCAGTTGGAATTTAAATTATTCTGGCTGTACTGGTAGAGAAGTGGTTTATAAGAATACTCCTTCCACTCACTGTAAAAAATCATTATGGTACAAAGGTGCAGGGCTGTCATTTGCATTGTAATTTGTCCTGTGGTACCTGGCCCCAGAAGTAGGTGGGACGTAGAGGAAAAGTAAAATTTTAAATATACTACTAAAACGTATGTCTGCAATGTTTCCAAATAGATGGTATTTTATATTTGAGAAATTAAATAGAAATATAATTTTTCAAGTGATATTAGAATCCAGGGTAAAGTAATCATTCCAAAATAATTCAACTTTTTAATAAGCATTTCTCATTGTACTACCATGCTCTTTCCCCCAAGTGCTGTGATTAATAAAGTGCTTAAACCAATAGAAACAACAATCTTCATTACTTATTTCATAAATTTTGACGATGCCAGGGAATAAATTCTCTATTTTCAATTTTGGAACCATATATCATAAACTCCGTGTGGCTGCAATTATGAATTAATGTACTAAAGCAGCTCTCAAAACAGCTGATTTGATATAGATGGAATGAAGTATCATCAAAGGCCAGAAGTACAATTATGGTCATATGAAAATGACCAAGAGACTAAAAAAGAGCATTAGGCTTCAAGTATGTCAATTAAACTCCATTATTATTAAAGCAAGTGGTAAGGGAGACTGCCCTAGAAATCTAAGTAGATGTTCCATAGTACTAGAACTATCCAGTAGAATTAAAATGAATATCCTATAAAAGCTCGTAATATCTCTCCTGTTTTTTTTAACTACAACTTAAAGAACAACCACCTAAGTAATTAAGAAGAAATTGAAAACTTGATTTACATAAATCTCCCTAAGGAGAATTGTGTAATTTCAATTTTTTGACTTACTATTACATCTTTTCTTTTCCATTCTCTATGTATGTATGAGTACATAATGTAAGTATGGAAATATCATTAAAATCTTTGCTATTTTAATTGTTTTCTTTAAAAATTAATTTTCTACTCAGTTTTTTCCCTCCCATATGCCTCTTGTTCCCCAGGCTTTCTTCTTCAAATTCAAATGGTCTCAGAGAAATGGATGGCAAGTAAATGCCCCAAAGCATGACTAAGTATAATAAATAGCAGCTAACATGACATTTTCAAAATTAGACATGAAAAAAAAATGTTTCTTTTCTATTTATTTCCATGTGAATATTCTAGATGAGTAGTTCTATGTCTTTGTCAGCCAGTGCTGTATATAGCACATTCAAGATACAGTTACCAAAAGAACAGTGGATGTTTGTGAATACTCAGTGAAAGAGACATACAGTCTTCTTTCTATAAACAGGCTTACTTCAGCTTCATGTCCAACAGACTCAGTCAAGCATGAATTTTTATTTGTCCTTTTTACATTTATAGTACATAATTTCACTAGATAATTATACTGTTCTATTTTTAAATATTTTATAATTTTCTTGACAATTAAATTTATCATTGTTCATTCATTATATTTTGATTATTATGTAATTTGATTATTGATTGATGAGATACTTTCATTATTTCAGTAATGAACATAAAATTTTATCCCAAGTTATTGTAGAGAGTTTAAGTAATTTATATCCAAACTGCTAGTATCTATTGGATAAGCTCATTTTCTACCTAAACGCACAAGTATTTATTTAATAAAAGAAATAACAGATTGTTCTTTCTACTTCAGGAATAGTGAAGCATTTTGGTAGACACACTATTATGTTGCAAGTGAGCTGCATTGAGTATGTCCCTTTAATTACAGTGATAAAATGGATTTATATTTACCAATCCTTGATCATCCTTGTATTTGCAACCCAGCTTTTTAAAATTTCAATGACACTTTTTTTTGTAATGAGTGAAAGGATGACTTATTTAGATTTCAAGGTTTTTATGCAAATATATTTCCTCATATTTCTTCTGGCTGCAATCTGCCCGGAACAAACATGCTAAAACATATGAGTAATTACACTTTAAATGGCTTGTTCTGGATGCAACTCTAAATAGCACTTGTGTTGTAAGCAGTGATCCTGGTCTGTATTTGCAAACAGTCTATTAGCCTTTTCAAAGACCTTCCAGGGATACAAACAACTTGCCTTCCAAAGAATGTGGACTGTGTGTGGGTATGTGTATGTGTATGTGTATGTTTTACACTTGAGCAAGGTCATCCAGGGAATTAGCACTGATCAATAGATATAAAATGAGATTTTATACCCTATCTTGACAATTTATTAATCTAATTACTTTCTGTCTAACCCAAGTCCTTTATAATTTGTCTATTTTCCCTAGTTCTTTTTTTCATAGACAGTCATCAAGATTCTTGTATACAGTCATAATTATGGCATGTACTGTTCTGTCTTTTGTTGATTAATAAATTCATCACTTAATGTAGATATTATCTCTAATACTTTATAATAAATAACTACCTTTGAACATTTATTAAGTGCTGACTCTATACTCAGTCAGCACCTGTATGTCTTTTCTCAGTATTCTGGAAAATAGCTCTTGAGATACAGATTATAATTTCAAACCAAGCCTGTGTGACTTCACATGCAATAATCCTAACAATTATTCTTAGTCTTCTAGACTCTTTCTAAGATTCAAATACTTAACCAATTTTAGGTGTCCCAACTTTCATCATTGTCTGATAAATGTAGATTCTAAATTGGTATATTGGGATGATTCTTTTTTATCTCACAGATGATATTGTAATTCAGTAGTGTTCATGAATGAATAATGTGCTCAATGGTCCTATTAGTTGCTTCCAAGAAAAAAAGTTACAATTCGTTTATCTCTTCTCATAAGAAAGCATAACTTTTGCAGTTACACAAAGAAACTACAAAGGTAAAAGTTGTATCCAGCAAACTTGTCTAAGAAGGTTGTTTTGAAGATTAAGTAATGTAGGCCAAGCACTTGGCATAGTAAACTGTAACTCTACCTGGCTCTGTGAGGTTACAGATATCGCACTGGTCTATTACTGCATCCCTAGCCTTAAGCATGGGTCCCAGTACAGGAATTGTTCACAAATTATGTATAACTGAAGATATTAATGAATGTAAGGCATTTGGATAAAGGAAAGTCAGAGTATGGTGGGTATTATCATTAAAATTGTCCACTAGGAGATGAGTTTTGAGTGGAACTTTAAGGAATGTGTGTGACATGAACTGAGAAATGCATTCAAATCAATACATATATCTGTATCCAAGATGAGAAGGGGCTTATTGCTTAAGATATACAGTAGCACAACACTTTATATGCCATTTGGGATATGATATTGTGCTGACTCAATTTTCTGTTGACTTGAAGCCAATGAGTACTTACCTTCTTAAATTTACCTACAGTAACTTTTTGTTTGTATGCTAATTAGTATAAAATGTGCTTTTTTTCTATGCATTTATGGTGACTGAAAATTAGCAAAGGAGTAAAACATAATACTTAACTGCTCATTACATACACATTTTCAAAATAGGTATAATCTTTTTTTTCTGACAATACTGATCTAATGTTCCTTAGGTAATTCATTTCAAGCATTCATTAAAGTTTGATTACTTCCAGGATGGTGTTTCATAATTATACTCGTAGACAAGTCATGATTTTAGTTTCCATATTTGGCTATTTATTCTGTAGATAGAAAAATAAACTACTAATTAGTAATAATATGTTTAAAGAATCTTTTAATCACTATCAATTTAATGACTTTCATCACTAGCAATTTAATATTTTGCTAGGATATCTGATGTTCTTTTTCAATGTTTCAGCTAAATTTCAGTGAAAATAAATGAGAAGAAATCTATAAACAAATTTTAGCGATTGCAATTACAACCTGCCCCAGAATCTGTCATTCTCAGGAGAGTTTCTCATAGGAAAGCATTGCCTTAATTTTATAATTATCTGAGCTTAGACCCATCTCCATTTTCCATGAAAGGAAATTTAATTTTTGTGTGGTTTTAAACCATAACGATTTTTCCAAGAACACAGCTACCATGTAAACTGATAAAAGACTGAATTTTGTTAATCACCATTTTAGAAAATCTCTTTACCGAGGGAAATGAAATTTATGGTATTTGAGTTCCACTAAACCTCATGAAAGTTTCATTTACTGTTTTCTCATTCAGCTTGATCCTCTATAGGGTTTGTAAGCACCTGAGGACTTTAGCTATGTCTTCCGTGTAGTCATGCCAGAGCATTTATATAGTCAAATATAAATCATTTTATTATGAAAAACTGTTTTTCCTTTATATTGTAGTCAATGCATTATATTGATTTTGTTGAAGTCAGGTGTATAGGTGGTTATATGATCTGTGAAGTCCATTTTAACCTGTTAAGGAAGCACTGATGCAGTTCAGCCTCTTCATTTTACAGAGGAGGAAGTATGACCTGAAGAGGTAAAATGACCTGACCAAGGTCACAGAACTCACTGGCATTCCAGGCTGTGTTAATTTATCTATTTTCCATTCACTTTCAGTAACCAAACATTTGACATGTTAGCCAAATTTGTAATAATAAATGCATACTATTTATGAAAATGCATATGTACTTCTCCTAACATATCTAACAGAGACCTTGGTAAAATTCTACTGGATTTGAGCAATATAATTTCATTTAAATCGTATCACTTTCTCTTTTTCTATGACCTAGAGTCCATTTTTCATGTGCAAAGTCCAGTCATGATATTGCTACATTAAGACTTTTATTACGTTGTTATGGTACCCCAGAAATACATCCTGAATTCCACACTTCATATTAGCTTTAAGCTTAATGTATTTGGGAAGCCAGTTGCTTTGATTTGAAATGGCTGGCTCATGCAGCCACCTAGACACAAGTCACTTACCTGAATACTTGAACTGATGTGACTAGTTCATATTAAGTTGACTTTTAGCTTCAACTTTTACCCATGTGGTCAAATTGGAAAAAAAAGAAGGAAATGAAAACCCTCTTTTTTACAAGCTGCTGTGTCAGCTAAAGCAAGTGAAAACAGTGTGTGGTAGATGCATACAACAGAGGAAATGAGGATTATCTCTGGGACTTTAGCACAGCAGAATAAAGAAAAAAAATGGCTTCGTATTCCAGATCTTCATGGATAACTGCCTGTGAATACCATAGCAGAGCTATCCTAAGCGAGATAATTCTTCTTATCCCAGTTTTCTCACGCTCAAGGTCACGTCTAAGAGTAGAATGAAATTAACATAATGCTTTAAAATATAGGTCCACTGAATTTAGGTAAAATTTAAAACCTCAGGTTGATTTTTCTTTAAAGCTTGCTTCTAGATTTTGGCATGTGCAATGAGAAAATGTTACCTGGATATTTACCCATACTTGAATTGGCATACTTTAAAGTTGCTGATGTAAAGCAGTTGAGTTCAAGCTCTAGAATTTAAAAGGTTTAACATTATAATCAGATATGTGAAGAATCCTTATTGAAATGCTTTTGATGGTTGAAATTGAATCTGTTGTATTTTTTCTTATATCTCCATTTTTAACAGACCCAATGATAAAATTCACACATGATTTAAATGTATATATTTTATTCTTTAGTAAAATGCAAACATTACATTTATATAAATGTAAATCATACTATTGTTTCCTAAGTATTACTTGAAATTATGTTAAAGTAGTAAACTGGTCTATTCTTTGCCTTGTTTTAATCGATGTTTTCTTCTTTCTGTGGAATTTTGAGAATCTTTAGAATACTGTCAATGTATTATTTGGAATATGATGCTTTTTCTTTCTTTTACGTACCATGGGTAAAGGATTTCTGATTCACTTGGTTGTCCACTTTTGTATATGCAACAGACCTGCTCAATGTGTTCCTCTTCCAAAGTCTTCAAGTCCTGCAAGGATTCTCAGAGTATTAAGTATATGCTAACAAAAAACATAAATCTCCAAATAGGAAATGTGACAAGCATTGTTTACAAATTATTTTTCCTCCATACCATTTTATTCTAGGAGCATCTCTAAATATGTTCCTGCATTGGCCAAATTTTAAAAATAATGTTCTTTTACACGATTTATTTTTTTTAAGTTTCAAATATGCAAAGGAGTAGCTTCCCCATCGTAATCTACTTTTTCAGGGAAGGACAATATCCTTCTTTTATGTCTGGCACAGTTATTCAAAAGCTGTTTATCCTTGTTGATTTGACTGTATACATGCTTATTAAGAAGATACCTTTCCCCTTGATTCATACATTTATGTAAATGATAACTTATTATCTGTGATATTTTTAAAAAGCAATCAAGAAAAAGTGAAAGAAAGTTTGTATATTGTCTGCTTCATGAATTTGATTTTTTAGATGACCTTTCATTTTCAGATTTTACCCCCATGTTGTGTGCTCAGACAGACCTTTGTATCATGGAGAGAAAGGCAACAACCCATAAAAATGGTTTTGCAGTCTGGCATTATGACATTACCATGTTTTTCCATAAAAAAAAATTTATTTCACCATGTGATCATGTGACCAAAGGAATGTCTTCTCATCTTTAGAATCATGTTTAAGTATGTGTGTGTGTGCATGTACTTTTCATAATCAAATATAATATGGGGCTTTAAAAAATGAAAAACACTGAAATGACCCTTTGCTTATTTACTAAACTGAAATAGAATTTAAGCTACCAATAGAAACAAACTTGAGTCTGAAGATTGGCTTTTGGTTCCTAGTTTTTATCATTATTGAACATCTTGCCTTCGGAGGAAAATAATCAGTAGTGAATACCAATATGTTCAAGGAAGACTTGACCTTGAGAACAGGCTATATAAGCAGTTTTTAAAAGTGGAACATAATGTGAAAGCCTTCATTCAGTAAGGATGCTTAGAGCCAAAACCCAAAAGATTGGTCTAAAGCCTCTTAGATTCCTCCTGCATTAAGTTCAGGATTTTCCCTGGGTTTCTGAGATACGAGGTTTAGCTGGGAGCTAAGTAGCCAAGATAGGACTGGAACCAAAGTCTTCTAAGTCTTTTCTAGTATTCTTTGAGAATTGCTGCCTCAGAAATAAAAGGGTCTGTAACTTTGAACCAGCTTCTTTGGTATCTAAACATTTGTACTTTATCATATTCCATCTCATTTTGGATAACTGTTATAATAAGTTATGAGCCTCAGTTTCTGGATGTAAAATGGAGAAAACAATACTATATGCAGATTATTATATAAATATATACATATGTATTCACTATATATATCACATATATGTATAAATAGATACATACATCTAGATAGGTATCTCTCAGTGAAGTCTGGCAGATAATAAGTTTTTAATCAATGATAGTTATTATTTACAATATTATTTAACAATAATAAAGCGATTTATCTTACTGAACATATACCTTCAACATAGAATTGTAATAGTTCTAGAATAGAATGTTTACAGGTACAACTCAAGTACTGTACTGAAAATACACACTCAACATTTTTTAAAATATATTTTGTCTTCATTTAAGTATATGTTGTTTAAAATATTTTAAACAATCAGAAAAACAATTTTACCTCAGTGAGATTTGAGAATGTTTTAGAATTCTAATACTTCAGCAAAATAACAGAGAAACTTAGAAAATAGATGACTTTGTGACATTTTCAGTTGTATACTTACAAAGTAATAAAGCAAAAAAAAGACAAATATTTAAAGCTTTCTTTTATCAAAACTAGAAGATAAAGCACTTAACTTTTATTGTTATTTGGTGTAACAGTTAAAGCCTCTGAAGGGGAACTTCTTTTCTTTTTTTTTTTTGCCTAGTTTATTGCTTTCATTATAAGACAGTATACCTCATGCATTCACAGTTTGCAACTTTTTGTTGTTGTTCTCACACATAATTTGATTCTACAAGTAGGGACGAATTAATTGAGGATATAAAAATGAATGAAAAAAATGAATGAAAACCTGAGTGGAAGTAATTGCATGATGACATAATTCAGAACTCTAAAAAAGGAAAGGAGAAAATTAGCAAAATGTGGTTAAAATGAATTTAAGAAAGTGGATTCCAGTAGACTTAGTCCACTATTGTGAAATGGAGTAAATAAAGAAAACAAAACAAAAAAATGGAAGAAGAACTTACAAGTTCTGCTGAATTTCAGAAAATAAAGTAGGCTAAAATAAAATAAAATAAAATAAAAGTAAATCCAGAATGGTACAGGGGACAGAAGGACAATTTGGAATATAGCTTTGAAATTTACCCTGGCCAGTAGAAATATTGAAAAGTAGAAAAATATTAGAAAGGGCAAAATCAGTACTTCCCAGTTAAAATGAAAATTTCTTATGTTGAGTAGCTATACTCCTCATGAAGGATGAGGTCCATGTCTTCCTAACAATTTTCATCTGTAGTTGTCTTAGGCTCAGCAGTGCACTCCCCACGTAGCAGGCAGTCTCCTTGAATTTCATTGTACTTGGTAATCCAGGATGGTCATACTTTGAGAAGCTATGAAGGAGCTATGATGGGTGATGATAGGATGCTAAAGATTTTGGGGTCTTCCAAAAAAGTCAGCTTTATCAAGTAATCCAGAATAGACTAGCTTTAATGAGAAAACATCACACCAATTTTAAACTTTAGAAAATATCTAAAAATTATTTTGAATATATTGTGTTCAAAGTATCTTTTTCAATCACATGGAATAATACACTGACAGATGTGATTTCATTGTCACTTTTATTTTAGAGAGCTCAATCATAGGGTATTTTTTGAGTATTAGAGAATTAAAAAAGCAAGAAAAATTTTAAAGCATTAAATTCAATTTCAATAAATTAGTTTTTTGAAATCACTTAGATAATTGGAAGAAATTAGCTGTAGTAACAATTATTCAATTACATACTTTATAAGCATCATATTTGGTTATAATTAATTTTTTTCAGAACAAGAAAATAATTTTTAAGAGGTCAGGAATATATAAATAAGCAGATCCACATGTAAGTGATGCTGTTCTCTTTTTATCTGCAAATGTATCTTAACTAGTTGGTATTGTTTTCGTTTTGTTTTGGTTTGGTTTTGGTTTTGTTTTGATCAAAAGATGATTGATACCTAAGTAATAAGTTTTACTTAATAATGGTTGAACAAGGGGATAGAGATGTGATAAAGATTAACCCCCTCAGACATAATTATTGGTGTTGGAAGACATGTCTTGAGTCTTGGGGAAGAGAACCAGACTCTAAAGTCTTTTCTAGCTCTAGTGTACTATGAACTCCTGTGGTGGCTTATTGTGTCACATAATGACTCTCACTGTCAGTGCACTCTTTCTCTTGACACAATTGTGGTATTTAAAAAAAATTTTTTTTTTCATACTTAGTAGAGGAAGGAGAAAACCTTACTCAAATATCACCTTACTTCTATATGGGGATAGGGAAGGGAACTAACTCTTATCAAGTGCCTTCATACTGTGTAAGACCTAAGCCTTCCTTGTATTCCATGGGGTTTAACCCATTTTTCTCCCTTTCACAACCAAATGTCAGGAAAGAACTGTCCATGTACACTTTGTTCCTGTCCTGTTCGTTCACTACTGGATCTTGATTAACCTGTCTTTATTATGTAACTCTCTCTTACTTTTGGCAGTCTTATTAGAAGTCTCCTGGTTCCCAGATCAGATACATGCTTCTTAGTCCTTCCCATACTTGGTATTTTACATAAAATATTGTATGTAAGAAAAAGGAATGTTTTCCACTTTCCGTTACCTGGAAATGCTCCCCTTAGTTCTCGTAACACTACACTCTTCTGTTTCCTCCTTCATTCCTGGCTGCTCTTTCTGTCTGCTTTCAGACTACTCCTCCCTTTCCCATCCTTTCATTGTTAGTATTCTTCAGGTTCTGACATAGGGCCTCCTTCCTTCTCATTCTGCAGGCATTTCCAGGTGATCTTCTCTACTTCCATGGATTTCATGACCCTATGTTTGCTGAAAGCTCCTAAAAAGACACCTTTAGTTCAGATTCAATCCTTTTTTTTTTTCCTTCAGATATACATATTCAGTTTCATACTAGACTTCTCCTAACAAACCTGCAAATTCATTATCTTTCCTACTCTCCATGTAGATTTCATGCTAAGAGTTTGGACAAGCTTCTCATTTCTTCCCTGCCCCTGACCACTCCACCTGACTAAACATCAATCAAATTCTGTGGAATCTGCCTCTTGTGTCAACTTACTTCTCTCAACCCCACTGATTCTTCCCTAGTGCCATCCTTCATTTTCCTGCTTTATGGGCACTTCTTAAGGGAGATCTCCCTTCTCCTCAGTTAAAACAAGTGTTCTTACTATGTGCACTGACAGTACACTCTACTTCATTGACTGTAGTAATTGCATTCTGCAGTGTAATGGCATTTGAACTTTACCATGTCCCCCATTAGAATTTTATGTATCAAAAATGAGAAGCTATGCTTACTTGTGTCACTAAAGTCTCCTTTGCATCTAAGGCATAACCTGGCTCATCGCAGGCAGTTAAAATTTTGTTGAATGAGACCTGTATGTTACACATTTAATTTTAAAAGGCATTATTACTTTTCAAAAATGAGGAAAGTGAAGCTCAGCAATGCCAAGTATCATACCATTAATGTAGCCTGGACTATGGTCAAACCTTGGGATTTGCTACACCATGTCACCATGTTGTATTTACACTGAATCTTCTCCTGTCCAGTTGGATTAATCCCATTTTTGTCTTTCTGTATTCATTGCATGAGTGTACATTCACCCATATCACACAAACTTCTATTAATCCGGTACTTCTTAGTCTTAGAAACTTCTCTGAACTCTGTGATTCCTAAGTGTTGCAGAATGAAATTAATGTTATTGAATGAGAAAGAGACTGAAGACTGTTCAGATTTAAGAAACCTAAGAAACATATTATCCTGAGGCCTTTGAGAGAAGAAGAAAAAAGAAAAGGAAAAAAAAACCCACTAGAACATAAGCCTATTTTTTTAGTATTCTTCATATGACTTGTATTTCAGAAGGATGATGATTCACAGTCTGGGTTATGGGTAAGTTGTTTCTAAAACACATACATGTGTGTATGCATACCTACCTTTGTAGCTTAAAAAAGGATACCCCTGATTCTTCTTAAAAACCCAGTGGTCATGTTCATACCTAACATGAAGTTTGATATCTTGTACAACCATATGAACTATATGAACTCAAGTAGACATGCTAACGGAATCCAATAACTTTATTCTCTTAACAAGATATGCTATTTCATTGTTCTTTAGTTTATTTGTAGGGGAAAAACTCAAAGATAACTTATATAATATAAAAAAGAGCTCTTTAAGTAAAATAAAACATTTGCATGGATGATAATTTCCTAATGAAACCACCATGAAAAATAGAGTAAGTTAAATATTTTATATTTTATTTGAACTGCTAGAACAAGACATTGATAGACATACATTTAATATACAGATGAACTGTGATGTTATTATGCAAAAAAGGTGGATGTCATATAAAAATGTTTCGTTTCAGTACTTCATGATTATAATCAAGACTTACACTCTTGGAATCTGTTTTTTAAATTTTTGATGAGGTTCAGGCAACTCTAACTATGAACACATAAATTATATTTTGTACCTAGGGTATTTATGAAATATGTAAGGAACATCTGTGAAGGGTAGAATAATTCTCATTTACAAAAAGAAGAACTTTGTAACATATATTTAGTTTATGATCTTATGTTAAGAACTGTCAACTCATTCATTTTAGTCCATATTCCACAGATGTTCGTTAGACACCTACCATTAAATGTTAAAATCTCTTCATTAGAGAGTTGAATAGATTTAGAGGCAACACCTTTTTTAAGAAAGCTCGAGTATAATCTGACTTTCCTATGAGTATAAATGTAACTCATATTTATTTATGATTGTTTATTCTAAAAATATTCAGACCAATTTAGCAGGACTTTCTGTCTGAGGCTGTGAAGAGCTTGCTCTGGGATTCTTGTTTTCTCAGCCTCCCTAATTGAGGGCACCTTCGCACTTTCAGGGCACTTTATAGCACTGAGAAGAGCCTAATAAAAAGGCTTATTCATGTGTTATAACTATGATGAAATAAGAAGAATCAATTACACTGCAAAGTGCTGAAATCAAAAAAAGATTGGAAGCATATAGACTCAAATAGTTCAGTGCTCTTGAATTTTCTCACTTTAGATCTTTCTGTTCCATCCATATTAAAAACTCTTAATATCTGAACTAAATTTACCATGGTAAACTAAGCAATATTCATATAGAGGGGGAAGCATTAGATTGACAAAGAAAAGTATAAGGATGCTTACAGTTTAATATTAGGTAGTTAGTTTACAAAGACTAGTTTCAAAATTTTAAATCCTCATTTAAAAATCAGTCACCTTTCCTAAGGCAATTTAAAAAATAATTTTATGATGCTGGCTGATTGTTTCTTTTTCATCAAATTGGTTAAATGATGATCACTGGAAATAAAGTTTCACAAGACGTTGTACATATTGATTTATATCTTAACCTTCCTATACCAGATTTTCCTTCCCTTATGAACTGGGAAGGACAGATGTTACCATTTTTATTTTACGAATGATGACATCTAGAGAGGTTAAGAGCTGTGTTATTTGTAATCCAACAAATAACAGAGAGCCTTGAAATAAAAACTTAGTATTCTCATGAGGGGAAAAAATATCTATCTATCTAAAGACATAGCCATAGATAGATAGATAGATATCCCATGACCTGCATCACAGCACTAAAATTATAAAACTTTATTTAAAAATTGAAATGTAGTATGAGAAGTATTAGGTGTGAAGAGGTACAAAACATACTCATACATTATGGAATTTATCCTAGATTTTGCCCCTTAATATCCTGTAGCATTGTCATTTAACTTCTCTAAAACTAACTTTATCACCTGTAAAATGGAACTAATAATACCTGCCTTATCACAAAATGTGCCTTATCACAAAAATGTCAGTACCTGTGAGGAGTATTCCTTCATTTACTTAGTCATTAGTTCATGCAACAAACATTTATTGAATACATAAATGTACAGACATTAGTATAGTTGTTGGAGATAAATTAATGGACTTGTACTTACTATATGAAAAGGAAATTTATAAATCATAAGACAGTAGTACAAATATAAACAACATCATCATTTATAATATCAGCCAATTTAAAATATGAGACACTGGTGGGACAGGAGGTTGAAAACTGCTGCAGTAGTACAGGTGTGAAGTGAAAAGGGCATGGACTGGGAGGATGCTGATAGGAATGGAGAAGATTTTGTGATTATGAGCAACACATTTTAAGTAAGAAAGATAAGATTTTAGGATCTGTCTCAAATGGAAAGGGATAGAAGAAAAGAGTTGCGAAAAGCTCACTATGATTTCACTCCTGAGACAATGACAGAATGGTAGTAGGAACATTAAAAAGTGGGCAGTTTTGGAGGAAGCAGTGACAATGTCAGTTTTTGTCAGGTTGATTTTGAGGTGATAGATGCATATAAGATGAAAAGAGTCAAAACTGGAGTTTAGAAGAAAGTGTGGTGCCGTAAATGTAGCGGCATGTTAGATACGAGGAAGAGTAGATATCTGATGAAATATTGAAAAGATCAAAGATTTTACTTGAGAGAATGTGTGTCTGTACTAGGATGCAGAATGGGCAAAGGGAGAAAGAAAAGAAAATAGTGGTAGTATCCCAAAAACATATGAAGAAAAAAAAATTAATATATGTCAACGCTAAAATTAGAAGAGAAGCCAGAAAAGTGGGGATTGAAAGAAAAAGGAATTAATTTAATAATGAGACTATTGTGACATTTGATAAGGTAGTTACAGTAAAATTGTGGCAATTAGATAAAGTACAATGGATAAAGGAAGGAGTGATTGAAGATGAGATAGTAACAGCAGCAGTTTGACAGCAGAAGTGTCAAGTAGCCGTAGGTAATAGAGTTTCAAATGAAGAAATAGTGAGATAAATGATGGGCAAAAAGAAGGAAGAGCCTGCACCCATGGGAGCATGTAGGTGTTTCTGTGAGAGCAAGTTCTCTTAAGACAGGATGGATCAGATTCTGAAGCTTAGCTAGAATGATGATTGTAAGAGTCTGAAGGAAAGGATGAGATGTACTATGATAATATGTAGGGAGTATGAAGGTTTGAGGGAGCAACAGATAATGTCCCAGACTAATGGAGGTCAAATTTCTGCTCTATTACTGATAAAAATTGGATTAGAAAACATGGGGCATTCCTTAGAATGACAAGCATACTAGGCTTCTTAATTTTTCACCCTGTAATTATGTAGAATTCCCTGCATGTCTCAGGCACAGCTGAAGAACTCCAGTCTTTCCCCTCTCTGCAATCAAGTAGGTCTGCTTCAATCAGTTTACCACAAGGTATATTCAGAATACATGCTTCTGTGGGCAGACTTGCTCAAAAGTTGAAAACAAAACAATGGAGTGGGGGGGGGAGGGGAGAGGAGGAGAGGAGAGGAGAGGGAAAATGAGGGAGGGAGGAAGGAGGGAGGGGCAGGTGGTACCAGATCTACTCATTTTCTTTTTAGAAATCACAAATGAGGTAAGTCACTTCTCCTCTGGGGAGGAAGGAGAGAGCAAGGTTAAAAGACCACACTGCTCCTTTCTTAAAAAGTCCCACTCTTTTTGGAACTAAGAATTAGGGGAGGGCTTCCCTGGTGGTGCAGTGGTTAAGAATCCACCTGCCAATGCAGGTGACGTGGTTTCGAGCCCTGGTCTGGGAAGATCCCACATGCTGCAGAGCAACTAAGCCCGTGCACCACAACTACTGAGCCTGCACTCTAGAGCCTGGAGCCACAACTACTGAGCCCTCGTATCACAACTACTGAAGCTCCTGTGCCTAGGGCCTGTTCTCCACAACAAGAGAAGCCACCACAATGAGAAGCCTGTGCACCACAACGAAGGGTAGACCCCCCTCGCCGCAACTAGAGAGAGCCCACGTGCAGCAACAAAGACCCAATGCAGCCAAAAATAAATTAAAAAAAAAAAAAGAGTAAGGGGATTACCACTTGTAGCTGAATATCTAAGAAGGTCCCCAATTTGTTCACAGAGCACATTTGCATCTAGCAAATCTGTGTATAGCACAGTACATCATAGAGTTCCTTTGTATGAAAGACTTTATAATGTGTTTTAAATTTATTTTTCCTGGCTGTATTAACTGTCTTTAATAGCATAGAGAAGGACAATTTCTAGATAAAAGGTGAGGAGCTATGGTTAAGAGTTTTGAACTGGACATAACATGAACAAAAAAGCATTTTGATTACGCTAAGACTCTACCTCATTTCTTGGAGAACTTCACACATATATCCTCCATTTGTGTAGCTTTATAATTCTCAACCACATAAAAATGTTATGTATAGGGATCTGTGTAAAATATTTTAACTCTCCTCACTTATTAGTTGAATAAGTCGCATTAACTCCTTACATATATTATTACCAACATACCCCTGTAATTTCCAAAATCCTTATCATTAGCTCATTTATCCGTCTTGGAATCACACTGTCATCAGGGTATCTTGAATTGAATGAGTTAGCTATATCTATTTCAAGAATGACATATTCAACAACATTATTTTTTTTACTCTTATTTTTGATACAGCAGGTTCTTATTAGTAATCTGTTTTATACATATTAGTGTATACATGTCAATCCCAATCTCCCAATTCATCCCACCACAACCAGCCTCCCGCCGCTTTCCCCACCTGGTGACCATATGTCTGTTCTCTACATCTGTGTCTCTATTTCTGCCTTGTAAACTGGTTCATCTGTACCATTTATCTAGACTCCACATATATGTGTTAATATACGATGTTTGATTTTCTCTTTCTGTCTTATTTCACTCTGTATGACAGTCTCTAGGTCCATCCACGTCTTTACAAATGACCCAATTTCATTCATTTTATGGCTGAGTAATATTTCATTATATATATGTTGCACATCTTTTTCCATTTGTCTGCCAGTGGGCATTTAGGTTGCTTCCATGACCTGGCTATTGTAAATAGTGCTGCAGTGAACATTGGGGTGCATGTGTCTTTTTGAATTATGGTTTTCTCTGGGTATATGCCTGGTAGTGGGATTGCTGGGTCATATGGTAATTCTATTTATAGTTTTTTAAGGAACCTCCATACTGTTGTCAATAGTGGCTGTATCAATTTACATTCCCACCAACAGTGCAAGAGGGTTCCCTTTTCTCCACACCGTCTCCAGCATTTTTTGGTTGTAGATTTTCTGATGATGCCCATTCTGACTGGTGTGAGGTGATACCTCCTTGTAGTTTTGATTTGCATTTCTCTAATAATTAGTGATGTTGAGCAGCTTTTCATGTGCCTCTTGGCCATCTGTATGTCTTCTTTGGAGAGATGTCTATTTAGGTGTAATGCCCATTTTTTGATTGGATTGTTTGTTTTTTTAATATTGAGCTGCATGAGCCGTTTATATATTTTGGAGATTAATCCTTTGTCCGTTGATTTATTTGCAAATATTTACTCCCATTCTGAGGGTTGTTTTTTCCTCTTGTTTATAGCTTCCTTTGCTGTGCAAAAGCATTTAAGTTTCATTAGCTCCCATTTGTTTATTTTTGTTTTTATTTCCATTACTCTAGGAGGTTAGTCAAAAGAGATCTTGCTGTCACTTATGTCAAAGAGTGTTCTTCCTATATTTTCCTCTAAGAGTTTTATAGTGTCCGGTCTTACATTTAGGTCTGTAATCCATTTGGACTTTATTTTTGTGTATGGTGTTAGGGAGTGTTCTAATTTCATTCTTTTACATGTAGCTGTCTTGTTTTCCCAGTGCCACTTATTGAAGAGACTGTCTTTTCTCCATTGTATATCCTTGCCTCCTTTGTCATAGATTAATTGACCATAGGTGTGTGGGTTTATCTCTGGGCTTTCTATCTTGTTCCATTGATCTATTTTTCTGTTTTTGTGCCAGTACCGTATTGTCTTAATTACTGTAGCTTTGTAGTATAGTCTGAAGTCAGTGAGTCTGATTCCTCTAGCTCCATTTTTTTCCCTCAAGATTGCTTTAGCTATTCGGGATCTTTTATGTCTCCATACAAATTTTAAGATTTTTTGTTCTAGTTCTGTAAAAAATGTCATTGGTAATTTGATAGAGTTTCCAATGAATCTGCAGATAGCTTTGGGGAGTATAGTCATTTTCACAATACTGATTCCTCCAATCCAAGAACATGGTATGTTTCCCCATCTATTTATGTCATATTTGATTTCTTTCATCAGTATCTTATAGTTTTCTGAGTAGAGGACTTTTACTTCCGTAGGTAGGCTTATTCCTAGATATTTTATTCTTTTTGTTGCCAGGGTGAATGGGATTGTTTCCTTAATTTCTCTTTCTGATCTTTTACTGTTAGCATATAGGAATGCAAGAGATTTCTGTGTATTAATTTTATATCATGCAACTTTACCATATTCATTGATTAGCTCTAGTAGTTTTCTGTGGCATCTTTAGGATTATCTCTGTATAGTATCATGTCATCTGTAAACAGTGACAGTTTTACTTCTTTTCCAATTTGTATTCCATTTATTTCTTTTTCTTCTCTGGTTGTCGTGGCTAGGACTTCCAAAACTATGTTGAATAATAGTGGCAAGAGTGTACATCCTTGTCTTGTTCTGGATCTTAGAGGAAATGCTTTCAGTTTTTCACCACTGAGAATGATGTTTGCTGTGGGTTTGTCATATATGGCCTTTATTATATTGAGGTAGGTTCCCTCTGTGCGCACTTTCTGGAGAGTTTTTATCATAAATTGGTGTTGAATTTTGTCAAAAGCTTTTTCTGCATCTATTGAGATGATCATGTGGTTTTTATCCTTCAATTTGTTACTATGGTGTGTCACATTGATTGATTTGCATATATTGAAGAATCCTTGCATCCCTGGGATAAATCCCACTTGATCATGGTGTATGATCCTTTTAATGTGTTGTTAGATTCTATTTGTTAATATTTTGTTGAGAATGTTTACATCTATATTCATCAGTGATATTGGTCTGTAATTTCCTTTTTTTTAGTATCTCTGTCTGGTTTTGGTATCAGAGTGATGGTGGCATTGTAGAGTGAGGTTGGGGGTATTCCTCCCGTCTTTGTATTTCTGTGGTGTCTGTTGTAACTTCTCCTTTTCATTTATAATTTTATTGATTTGAGCCCTGTCCTTCTTTTTCTTGATGAGTCTGGCTAAAGGTTTATCAATTTTATCTTCTCAAAGAACCAGCTTTTAGTTTTATTGATCTTTGCTATTGTTTTCTTTGTTTCTATTTCATTTATTTCTGCTCTGATCTTTACAATTTCTTTCCTTCTACTAACTTTGGGTTTTGTTTGTTCTTTCTCTGGTTCCTTTAGGTATAGGGTTGGATTGTTTATTTGAGCTTTTTCTTGTTTTTTGAGGTAGGATTGTATTGCTATAAACTTCCCTCTTAGAACTGCTTTTGCTGCATCCCATAGGCTTTGGATCATCATGTTTTCATTGTAATTTGTCTCTAGGTATTTTCTTATTTCCTCTTTGATTTCTTCAGTGATCTCTTGGTTATTTACTAACATGTTGTTTAGCCTCCGTGTGTTCGTGTTTTTTATGTTTTTATCCCTGTAACTGATTTCTAATCTCATAGCGTTGTGGTTGGAAAAGATGCTTGATATGATTTCAATTTTGTTAAATTTAGTGAGGCTTGATTTCTGACCCAAGATGTGATCTATCCTGGAGAACATTCTGTGCGCACTTGAGAAGAAAGTGTAATCTGCTGTTTTTGGATGGAATGTCCTATAAATATCAATTAAATCTATCTGGTCTGTGGTGTCATTTAAAGCTTGTGTTTCCTTATTAATTTTCTGTTTGGATGATCTGTCCATTGGTGTAAGTGAGGTGTTAAAGCCCCCCACTATTATTGTGTTACAGCGATTTCCTCTTTTATAGCTGTTAGCAGTTGCTTTATGTATTCAGGTGCTCCTGTGTTGGGTGCACATATATTTATAATTGTTATATCTTCTTCTTTGATTGATCCCTTGATCATTATGTACTGTCCTTCCTTGTCTCTTGTAACATTCTTTACTTTAAAGCCTATTTTATCTGATATGAGTATTTCTACTCCTGCTTTCTTTTGATTTCCATTCGCATGGAATATCTTTTTCCATCACCTCACTTTCAGTCTGTATGTGTCCCTAGGTCTGAAGTGGGTCTCTTGTAGACAGCATATATATGGGCCTTGTTTTTGTATCCATTCAGTAAGCATGTGTCTTTGGTTGGAGCATTTAATCAATTCATATTTAAGGTAATTGTGGATACGTATGTTCCTATTACCATTTTCTTAATTGTTTTCAGTTTGTTTTTGTAGGTCCTTTTCTTGTCTTGTGTTTCCCACTTAGAGAAGTTCCTTTAGCATTTGTTGTAGAGCTGGTTTGGTGGCGCTGAATTCTCTTAGCTTTTGCTTGTCTGTAAAGCTTTTGATTTCTCCATCCAATCTGAATGAGATCTTTGCTGGGTAGAGTAATCTTGGTTGTAGGTTCTTCCTTTTCATCACTTTAAATATATTGTGCCACTCCCTCTGGCTTGTAGAGATTCTGCTGAGAAATCAGCTGTTAACCTTATGGGAGTTCCCTTGTATGTTATTTGTCATTTTTTCCTTGTTGCTTTTAACAATTTTTCTTTGTCTTTAATTTTTGTCAGTTTGATTACTATGTGTCTCAGCATGTTTCTCCTTGGGTTTATCCTGCCTGGGACTCTCTGCCCTTCCTGAACTTGGGTGGCCATTTTCTTTCCCACGTTAGGGAAGTTTTTGACTTTAATCTCTTCAGATATTTTCTCAGGTCCTTTCTCTCTCTCTTCTCCTCTGGGACCCCTATAATGCGAATGTTGGTGTGTTTAATGTTGTCCAAGAGGTCTCTCAGGCAGTCTTCTTTTCTTTTCATTCTTTTTTTCTTATTCTTTTCCATGGCAGTGAATTCCACCATTCTGTCTTCCAGGTCACTTATCCGTTCTTCTGCCTCAGTTATTCTGCTATTGATTCCTTCTAGTGTATTTTCATTTCAGTTATTGTGTCGTTCATCTGTTTGTTTGTTCTTTAATTCTTCTAAGTGATTGTTCTTTAATTTTTCTAGGTCTTTGTTAAACATTTCTTGCATCTTCTCAGTCTTTGCCTCCATTCTTTTTCTGAGGTCCTGGACCATTTTCACTATCATTATTTTGAATTATTTTTCTGGAAGGTTGCCTGTCTCCACTTCATTTAGTTGTTTTTCTAGGGTTTTATCTTATTCCTTCATCTGGTCCATAGTCCTCTGCCTTTTCATTTTGTCTATCTTTCTGTGAATGTGGTTCTTGTTCCACAGGCTGAAGGATTGTAGTTCTTGCTTCTGCTGTCTACCCTCTGGTGGATGAGGCTATCTAAGAGGCTTTTGCCTCAACAACATTATTTTAAACATAAAAAATGTGAAACTTATGGGGTAATTTTCACATATATTGATAAAGAAATTTAGAAACAAAAAGCAAGAATTGCTAACACAGGAGAGTGGCTGTCCACGGCAGAAAAGCAGCTGATGGACTAGGAAAGGTGTACTTAGGTAAATGCCATACTGCTAGTAATATTCTTAGTAATGGTATTATATTCATTATTGTGTGGGGGGAAGCCTGTAATGACATACTTTATGACAAAGATGAGACAGAAAAATGGAAGGAGTGGAACAATTTAGAAAATAACAAAATATCCATTCTGAAGTAATAAATATCACATGAAATCCAACTTCCTTTTCTCAAGCCCTTTGAAATGTATAACATTCTGACAAGTATAAAGGTTTACACAAGATTATTGTTCCAAATTTAGAGGTAAAATGTGACAACAATTTGGGAAATTCTCATTTAGGAAAGTTTATGTCAGAGACATGAAAACACTTCAAGAAATGCTGGCATAATTTAATCAAGTAATTTACCTGTCATCATGACTCTTGGATATTGTTACACTATTTTCATCTAATGTAATTTTTGATGGATTAAAAAGTATACATGGGACATTTTTCTCTTTACCTTATGCATTTGTTTTGTTTATTATAGTGGACTAATATGCAAAAGGAAGTTATAATAAAAGTAAAGATACTGGCAGTACCTACTCAGTTAAATGATCAGTATAAATTTTCTTCACAATCTCTGAATAGAATCCCAGTCAAGAGGCTGATGATCCAGTATACTTCCAGTTCTTCTTACATATTTGTGTCATGTTGGATACTGTTGTTGTACACCTGGTCTTCAGTTTTCTCACCTTCTGTGCTTTGTTTTCAACCAACCAAGTTATGGTAGATTGATTTTATTATTTTATCAAAGAGTCAGTAAAGGCACTTACAAAATAAAAAGACAGCAAAGATTAGATTGTAATTTTTTCATAAAATTAGTTGATAAAAAAGCAGGGGATATTTTTCAAAAGCAGAGAGAGAAGGATAAATTTGAAGATGGGATCCAGTTATGAGAGTTGCATGAGGAGAAATTTGGAGGCAGGATTATCTTAAAGTACTAAATGAAGGATAATCTTGATAGCTAAATTCAGGAGTCAGAATATCTTTAATATCTTTATGGTATGGAGGGCTTAGTTTGTTTAAGTGAACGCATATAGAGAATGGAAAATAAAAGGTCAGACTAAGCCATGAGAAATATCTGCAGTTAGAGTTTGGGTTGAGGTACAGTAGCAATAAGATATAATGTAACTGAACATATAGGAGTATAACTTAGATGGAAGAAAACTGTAAAGTTAAGGAAGAAGAGCATTCTAAAATGGAAGAGAGAAATTCAGTCAAAGCTATAGGGATTTCAAGTAATATTTGTGAGAGAAAAAAGCTTAACTTTAATTTTATTGAGGATAGTGAGAACTCATTTCAGTAGCGTTAAGGATGGTACCAGATTGCAAAAGAAAGGGAGGGAAAAGATGGTGAGAAAATGAAGGCATTTGGCATACCTCATAACTTATAGGAGTTTGGCAATGAAGAAAAATAGAGAAAAATTTCCTAAAATATTGGGATGAAATTTACTTAATTGCATACTGGCAATTATTTTCTCATCTGTGGTTTGTCAGAAGTAAAGAGGCTTTTCACATTTTCTGTCTTCTCAGATTTGGTTTCCAAGTCATGTTGAGGATGAAGTTATCTTCAAAATTTCAGGGGTGTGATGTTGCAAATTGGACCACAGATGCTCCTTACTTCTGTAAAGCTTTTTTATTATTTTGATTTCCTTTTTCTAGTAAAAGTTTGTATCTCACCCTTCTCACTTTTTCCTCAGTTGTTAGAGGCTGCTGCCTCAGCTCTAAATTCTCTGGCAGATGGTCCTCAGGGATGACTGCTACAGAGTCACTAGACTATAAGTATCCATTCCTCTTCTCTAACTTACTTCAACGGTTTAAGTTCTTTGGCCTCTCTGACCCATAACAGAACATGAAGGGGACTCAAATCTAACCTGAGATGTGATCTGCAGCGTAAATTGATCCAGTGAGATAGACTCAGTTGTGGAAAATGTATGTGTTGTAAGGTTTAAAAAAGGGCCAGTAGCATAAAGGCATCTTGAGAAGGATTTCCCTGGAAAGTTATCAATATTCTGACAAAAGGAGATTAAAGGTCACTGTATGTGCTAAAGATTTTCCAAAGTCTAATGCTCATTTTGTCATTTCCATAAAGACTGATTCCTTTTCCTTTCTCGCATATAAGAAAGACTTAATTTTAAAATTAAAAGCATATTTTAGATGATATAAAATATACGTAAGTACATTTGTCCTTCAATATTTTAACAAATCATTACACTTAGTTGAAAATTATGATTTACTTGAAATGAAAGGTAATTGAAGCTAATTTTTTTGGGATTATTTGTTTTTTTCTTTAATTTTTGCAATGAATTAGTAGTCCTCTGCCATCTAACAAATTACTCAAAAACTCAATGGCTTACAACAACAAACATTTATTATCCCATGGTTTCTGAGGGTCAGGAGACCAGGTGCTACTTAGCTGGGTGACCCTAGCTCAGAGTCCCTCACAAGGTTGTAGTCAAGTTTCGGACCAGGGATACAGTCATCTCAAGGCTTAATATAGGGAGGGTAGATTTCCAGGCTCACTCACCAGGCTGTTGGCAGGCTTCAAGTTCTCAGTGGGTGTTGGCTGGAGACATCACTTCCTTGCCTTGTGGGCTTCTTTATAGGGGAGCTTGCAACATGGCAACATGCTTCCTTTAGCATGTATTAGCAAATGCTGAAATAAAAGCAAATTGTCAGTGTGTATAATAAGCGCATGCATAGTTCCTTCATTCTAAGAAACCTTGATGTCTTATAATCATTGATAATATGGTGAATATACTTAGCATAGAGTCACAGGACCAGAATAATTTTTAATTGTATTCCTACAGTCTGTGTCTTGTCAACACAAATCTAAGAATTGAGCTAATAGTCTCAGCTTGAAAGATTCATTCTATTTCTGAAATCCATGGAGCTTCCTATACTTGGCCAGTCCTCTCACAAATGCTTGTAACATTGCATACCATTGTTCCTGTGAGATGAGGAAGATCATAGATATCATCTTAAAAAGCTCCATTTACTCCACCTGAAATTCATGCTCCCTACCTTTTATTCTTTAAAAATCTAATTCATTCTTTAAGTCACTGCCCAAATGCTGCCGTCTCCAATAAGATTTTCCTGGTGAGCCCAGATGGTTATAATCCTCCCACTTCTGATCTCTCCAACATGTCTGTGTTTTTGTTTCTTTGTGTTTTTATCAAAGGCACCATTAGACACTGTCTTTTATGACAGTTGGGTTAGCTAGCTATGTACCACCAGATCATATATTTCTTCACGCGTTTGTATGCCCATTGTCCAGCACTGAGCTTTACATGTGGGACACATTTAATAAATATTTGTTGTAAGATAGATGGAAATAATGAATCCATTGCTAGAGCTGATTAGTGTCCCCAGAGCAACTAATCTCAAATATATTTGTTACAGAGGTCAACAGTAGATGAGACAATGACTGGTTTTATATCTCCTAAGAGCTGAGTAAAACCTTCAATGAATTTATTGTGGCTGGAAACCTATTCCATATTCATTTAACATTAGCTCTTTTCCAGTTTTCAACATAATTTATATGTATCTTTCTTTGTAAAATCTCCTAGGAACAGTTTGCCTGTTTAATTATTTATGCTAGTTTCTATAACCTATAAGTAAATTATTTCTTTTTTGCTTAATCTTATTATATGTCAACAGTTTGGTAGATATTATACTCTCATATGCTTATGTTATACAAGGCATTTACTGATATATGGTTTTAAAGCATGTGTATGTGTAGAATTGCTATTCAGACATCATACTGTCAAGTATTGGTAGGCTGGTTATTGACACCTTTCTGAGGAAGGTATTCTTGTCCTTCTTATTATTAATATTACTAAACACTTCATTGTCTTCCATAATCAAAGAGAGGTATGAGTCAAAAGTATCAAACTTAGAGGGAAGATAATCTCATTAAGTCTGCATAAACTCGAGGAAAGATTGAATGTCTCTACATAAGTAATTACAAATTCATATGTTAAAACGGGGACTGATTCCCCATTTCTAACTTGGCCAGAGTATTTCTACTTAAGGGACAGGTTTGTGTACAAATAAGAGGGGAAGTTACTAAACCCCTGAGCCCTACTCATAACTTACAGAGATTGCAAAGTGCTCATGCATATGGAGAAAGATTGTCATTATTTAATAATAATTAATTTACTATTTACCTAATAATTATTTACCTAATAATTAGGTAAATATTATTTACCTAATAATTAATTTATTACCAAATTTAAGGTTTTTACAGTATGGTTAAAAGTAAAAAAGAGAGACTCAAGTAGTCATCACTCTTAATTTACTCTAAAAGGAAATTTTTAAATATTTTCCTAGTGTCTGCATTAATAGAATATCTTTGGCTTTATGTCATTGTTAAACAATGAAATATTGAAGGGAAATGATATTTTAGGAGCTCTGAGTGAGAGGTAGGTCTCCTCCGTCTTGCATAATCCAAAATGGAGCAGCCCTGATGAAGGACAAATGTGGAGAAGTGAAGAGAGGGGAAGCTGCTTGATGAGATGCAGATGGACTCCTAGTGTCCAGCGATGTCAGTTCCCAAAGCTAATCCTTACTCACGTGCTCTGGAAATAACCTCCCTTTGGGTTTCCTTCTCCATACACATCCTACAGCTTCTGCATGGCAGAGGGAAAGCAGGTGCTAGGTGAATTTTATAATGAGGTTAATGAGCATTAATTCTGTTCCTCTCTCTTTTGAAGCCTTGTATAATCTGGCCATACCCTTCCAAGGCAATCATTTTGTATTCTTTTTCCCCAACCGATGTGGAGGACTTTAAGCAAAAGTAGGATTGGATATTGGTTTGGGGGTGAACTGTATAACGCTAAAACCCCTTGTGATATTTTTCATCCTTTATTGATCAGAGTCTCCCAAAGATGTAGTGTCACTGTATGCTTTTGTTTAGATCCATTTAGCTGCCTGAAACATCCTCTCTTTACTCATTTATATCCTATTTATTGTTTCAGACCTTGCTCAAGGTCACCTTCTCCATGATGTTTTCTAATTTTTTACTCTATTTCCAGCAAGTCATACCTTCCTTTGAAATCTTTTTAGAATATTGCCTGGGTGTTGTAGCACAGTGTAGCACAGTATTTCCCAAAATGTCTTTTGAATATTCCCATTTGAAATGGGATTTCTGAAGTGAAATAATTTTGGAAAATGTGACATGTTCCGTCTCACTGTTGGATACTTAATAAATACATCGGCATATCAAAGCTTTAGGAAGTCCTGCATTAAAAAAGCTTGCTCACTTTCTTTAACTCGGCATTATTTTAAACTTCTACAACATTGCGTCCTTGTTTCATGTAATAACTGGTACCTTCCTACAGAATATGCTTGAGAAATGCTGGAGTAATAGAAATATATACAGGTTTTGGTGCCAACTTGTGTTTGAACCTTATTTCTCTGGCTTACTAACTAATCTATTGATATTTACCTAATCCCTCTAAGCTTCTTCTTTTGCATTTGGCAAAATGGGAAATATTTCATACAGAGTGAGTACCACAAATAGGTTAATATGCTTTGTCCACATTTTGTTTCCCTGGAGGCCCTGAAGTTCAGTCGTTTCATGGAGCTTAGTGTATTCTCTTCATGGAGGCGGAAAATATGTTGTGTGAGCATCATTTACATATTCAGCACAATCCTGCACACTCTAGGCTTAGTTCAGCCTGAGCAAAGCTTCATAGCGTGGCTATATTATTTTGTTTACATTCACAGTTTATGTTGTAAAATATGTATATATGTATATCTATTAGGTTCTATGAAAATGACTTTTGCACTAGTCTCAATTTTGAGTGCTTCATATCACTGTTCTTTTACACTATCTGTACAATTGATAGTTGGTGGAATTTTGGCTTGCTTATATAATCTCATGAATATATTCAACTTCAATTATTTTAAATACAGAGATTGTAGTTATCATTCTTATTACTGCTAATACATATCTAGATCACAATATTCTAGTGATGCCATGACGTTGGCAGTTGGATAATTCAAAATATTTATAAAATCATTGTGAAAGGTTCTGTGTTCTTTAAAAGGCTGAGTGGCCAGGCCTAGGGTACACCTTAACACAAATAGTAGACTCTGCTAAATAGGCACACTCAAATCTAACAATGAATAACTTCATTCTATCTAGATATGTGCTTTTCTTTTCCTCTGACAAAGTTGGGATTATAGTTTTCAAAGAAGATTTGTTTTGCTTTTGAATCCATTTCTCACAATTAGTCTAGTGATCCATTCCTGCCTAGAGGGCCTCATTTGTGGCTTCTCTCCTCTGTAACAACATGGAATCTCTTTGGGAAGAACAAGTTGAGTTTACTTATACCAAGGCCATTGCCATAAAGAACAGGGAAAATTCAGTTTTGTATTTTACTCTGTAGACTACAGATGAAATTACTCAGATTTCCCCCAGGGTAATGAGCAGTGAGTGACATGTAAATGATATTGCAATATTCTAATAATTTCCAGGGCTAGTTAGTACAGTATCAAACCAGCAGTGAACATAATTAAAAACTTTTTCCCTATTTGAGCATTAAGTACCATAACTTTGCAACTAACCTAATGATAGGTGTTTCATTAAAACTAGGTAGGCATTGAATTTTACTATAAATATTTTTACAAGTTATGTTCCAAACAGTGCTTATGGTCAATTCTCATTTCTCAGTATTGGCTGCCTTATTCCCAGACCACTCTCTGCCAAGTTCTCATGCCCAATTGTGCCATCCTGGGGATATGTAGGAACATAGGCAAGCAATGGTCATAATGGGAAGAACTTGGGCTTTGCAGTCCAGTCAAGAATTTGAATCTTGATTCTCTAGCCTACAATTTTCTTAGTAATGATATCTACCTCACAAAAGTTTAGTGAAGGTTAAAGTAGGATATATATGTAAAATACCTTACAGAGTGCAATAATCATAATAGGTACTCAAATATACATAGTTCTCATCTATGAAATTCTTCTATGGAAACAGTTTATAGACTTATATTTGTCAGTTATAGGTAAGTGAGCATAATATTTATAGTTCTAATTATCGAGGCCAATTCTGTTCTTCAGCACAGAGAATTGTGCGTTTGATACTATTGTTTTCCCATGACTTTGAGACTGCCTCATGAATGCCAGTGCCTGTGGAATAAGAGCTTTCTGAGTGGTTTTGTAAAGGATTAAATTGTAATTTCACCATCATAACCTCCCCCCTTCCCCCTGCCAAACACACACCTTTCTAGTTTAATGATTAAAAAGAGTAACTTTGTTGGGATTATGTGCTTTAGTTAAGCTTTTGGAAAGTTCTGAAAATGAGAAGCTATAAAGAAGTGGAATGAGTTCTCTTTGCTCATAAGTGGAAGCACTTTTCCCACCACTGCTTGTTTTTGGTATCCTTCAAGAGCTGGTAGGTTTATCAACTTTTCTGCCTCAGTAAGGTGTGAGTAATATATAAACTAAACGGATTCAGGACCTTAATTACACCTGAAAGATCCCTTCACGGAAACCCCAGGTTAGTATTTGAATAACTGGGAGAAGTTAGACGTACACTAGGGGCCAGGAACCTTGGCGGGGTGGCACGTTTAAGAATTCTGCCACACTGAGGATCAAAAAAATAAAAAAAGTTAATTTGTCCAGTGTAGAACGGGGATTTGAAATCTAAGTACAGTATTTTGTAATATTTTGTTATATGTCACCTTTTATAAAGTTTACACTAGTAACCAAGCTAAGTGTAATATTGCATGTTGTATTGTATTTTGCCAGTTAATACATGGAGTTTTCTAACTTGACCGTTCTTTACTTGAGATATTTTCATTTATTTAAAATAAATTAGTTCTTCTGAGGAATTGGGAGGGGAGGAAAAACTTAGGAACTTGCATTTATTTAGTATATGTTATCTGCTTCAAATATTCCATATACCTATGAAAATGGCATGTCTATAGTACAGTCTGGTAAAGTGACAGATATATTAGCTTCTGAAGTGAATAGCTGTATAGCATGATTACTCAATAATTTTTTAAGCAGTAATGAATTTAACAGATAATTTACTTTTATAATCAAAAATGAAAGTGTTCTCTCCAAAAGGAAAATGAAAAAAGCAGTTTGACATCAGTTGTTTCTTGAACTATTGCGCTTAAGTGACATCCTATAAATTTCTTTGGAATATTATTAAAATCAAATTATTTATATGTGTGTGTATGCATGTGTGTAAAACAATTACTCTTCAAATTACTTTGGGGGGGGTATGTGCATGTAAAAATGAAAGTAAAAGTTATTCAAGAGGCAGCATCTCAAAATGTCATGATTTCCATACATAGCAAAAAAGCCAGAAAGTTCATACTACCATTCAATTCAGTATAGAGAAATTTCACTTTTTTCAAGATACAAAATGAATCTAGAGTCATTATTCTGCATAGCATGTAACTCTCTAATTGTATTCAGAGAAGTAAAATAAAGTTTGCCAACAACGGAAAAGAGGGACCAGAAAATTTGTTGACAGCGTATCCAATGAACCCAGTTTTGGACAATAGGATGGATACATGTTAGGCCTGACTGGATCTATTCATCTGCCTTTCCACAGCTGGCATGCCTCCTCCACAATGGAAGAAAAGCTACAGAAAGTTTCTCTCTTTTGCAAACAACATGTAGAGCAACTTCCTTGCCTCTCCATGATCTTTATTGTACATTGAGATACTTTTCTATAGAATAGGTGAAGAAATTACACTATTATTAAAGAGTGATAACTAACTTAATCTGTATACAGGAACAGTAAAGATCCTGTTTCTGTTCATGCTAATGACAAATAATTGGAAGAAACGCTATAAGAACATGGTGATCCATGAGGCTAAACTGTGCCAAAGACCGCACATTTTTCTGGTGCACGTTACACAGTTTCATCCAAAGTATGAGCAGTCTTGTGTCATGGTGGTGCTCACTTGTGAATGGCTGTCACTGCAGTGGTTGGGTATGGAAACTTGCTATAAAAAGCTGTTGATTTTCATATCCCTGTCTCTAAAGTGCTGCTCAGTCTAGAGATTTATTTTACTCTGATTAACATTTCACTTCCCATTAGTTACCTGCCAGAATCTCTTATTTAGCAAGTGTCCTTTCTTGTAAGTAGTTACCCCTTTAAAAGTTAAAAATGATCACATATGTATTTGGCTGTTCACTAATTCATATATGCTACACATAGTTTGCTGACATTAATTTGTTTACAAAATGCCTCAAATATCACCAAAAATCTGTAGGATCAAATAGCCTCCAATAGGCATTAGTAAACTATGTAATGATGTTCTTTTTTTCATTCCTTTGTAATTCTATCTGATGCATTTACCTTCAAAAAATATATTTATTTATTTTCTCAAATTATAGAATATGTTCTGTTTCCTACTGCATATAAATGGTTTATCTACAAACTGGCTGGGATTCCTTATTTCCAAATTAGATAATTTTCAGGAGCTCTTTCCCATCTCAGATTATATTCTGATAGGTTTCCAGGTTTAACTAATGTATATCTACAAAAGGTGCTAAACTTGTATTTGCAGGTTCTACAGAAAAACATGCTCGCTTGGATTCATAGCATATTTGAAAATTTATTAAGCATTGCTGAACTATGATTATTTCTCTAGTTATATTTGTTATATCTTAATTTAAGAAGGATCTTTGGGATTTGTTAAGAATTTACACAAATTTCTAATTACATTTAGATAAATAAAGCAAAATTTTATTGGGAAATGGGACTCTAGAGCATGAAACCTCTTAGAACACTCTTTTCAAATTTTCACTGCTTTATGAAAGCTATCTACAAGGTGAAGTCCAAGGCAAATAAAGCTGAAGTGTGGATCTCTGAACAACAATTTTGACTCAAGACCTTATATGTTGACACATTTTGCACAAATATTATTACACTGTTAATATGGTTTGTGATACCTTTTAAAATATTCAATCTTATAATCAAATTTGATTTATTGAACACACTGTTATTGCCTAATATGCAACAAGCACTATTCTTTGTACTGATTATTTTTTATGAATCTAGAAAACAAACTCCCTTGCCTCGTGGAACCTGTATTTTAGAGATGGGAAGAACATAAACAATAACAAAATAGTTAAGATATGTAATCTGTCAGATGGTGATATGTATGATGCTAAAACAATGAATGAAGGAAGGAGGAAAGGGAGTGGAGACAGAGGCTCCAATTTTAAATAGGGTGATCAAGGAAGGTCTCACTAAGAAGGTATCATTTGAGAAAAGACCCAAAGAGGTTGAGAAAACCAGCCATGTATTTGTCTAAAGGGAAGAGCCTTGCAAGCAGAAGGAAGAACAAAATCAAGATCTCTGACATAGGAACATGTGTTGTGTGTTCTAGGGACATTAAGGAGGTTGGGGTAACTGGATGTTAATGAGCAAGAGGCTGAATACTAGGGTCTGAGATCTGAAATTTAACAAAGGATCCAATTACAGAGGCCTCTATAACCCCCTGGAAGGATTTTTTGACTATTCTACAGATCTGTTGATATGCCTACCATTCCTGGCTGCCTCTGACATTCCAGCTACCTTTTAAAACCAGTTTTGGTCTCCCCCAGGTTTTCTCAGAGTTTTTATGTTGGTTCCTTCGATATGGCTCCCTTTACCTTCTGAAGTTTCTGTTTATTTGATTTGGTGGAGGGAAGCCTTTACTAGTTTGTCATCTTGTCAGAACCTTGAAGCATAAAATTGTTTTGAAATACAATTTGAGAAGCAAATATTTCAGACTTTGAGGTGCTGTTAAACTTACCTATACTATCTTTTTATAATATGTAATTTCTGACATTTTCCAGCCTCTGTAAATAATACCTAACTGCAAGAGGAAGCACATTACATTTTTGGACAATTTAATAAGAAGAAAAAGTTTCCTTATATTAAAATTAGACACCTTAAAAAAAAAGTGTATTCAGTACATCTATAAACTCACATAGATTAAATATACACGTTATAGAATTATGACCAAAAGAGATTAAAAATTACCACTTCTAATTCTTCAGGTTTTCAACCTTTGATAAGTAACTTACTGATCATATAAATGTGACTTGTTTAAGAGGTTAGGTGCCATCTCAGACTGACAAGACATCAGGTGTTCCTCACTAATTCTAAGGGAACCTTGGCTAGAGGAACTTCTTCAGAATGTTAAGCAGCACCAAGGAAGATATGGCTGAAAATGAGACAAAGTAAAAGTAAGTGGAAACATAAAAATTCAAGGTTTTTTAGCTGTAAGTGGAGACCTTAGAGAAAACAATTGTAGAGCAGATCTCAATGAAAGCTGAGTCCATTAATAGATGATAATCACTCTCCAGAAGTGTTGGATCTTTAACTTTTCTTTTATAGCCCTTTTTGGGAAAACTGAGTTTACAATATCAGCATTAAATAGCCTTAGGAAGCATCAATAGGATTAAAGGAATTAAAAATAAAAATTCAGACTGAATGAAACAGTCTGTGGTTCATTATGTCCTCCTTTTGTAGAGGATATAGGGCAATAACATAGGTGTAAGCCTCAACAAAGTGTATCCTTTTATACCAGTGGTTCTTAAACTTTAGCATGCATTAGAGTCACCAGGAGAGTTTGTTAAAAAACAGATTGCTAGTCCCCACTCCGGTTCATAGATGACAGTGATGCTGCTTTTCTAGGGGCCAGTCTTTGAGAACCAGGATTCTCATAGGTAAGTATTCTTAGGGTCATATATTACCTAGGTGATTACTCTTAGGATAATATATTTTGGGAGGTTAGAAAAATGTCTTCACATAGGGATCCAGGATTTTTGCAGCTTTTGGATTCATTATCCTAGAGGGTCTCTGTGCATACAGACATCAGGAGACAAAGACCATGCAAACACTTGGTTCTTAACCAATGTCTTGTACTGGAAACGGCATATATCCCATGTCTCCTCACATTCTTTTGACCAAACGTAACTATAAAAGAATCTAGAAAATGGCAATGGAATTTCAGCTCCTAACACCAGAGATTCTGATTCAGTATATCTGGAGAGGAAGGTTTGATCTTTAAAAGCTCTATCACTGATTGAGTTATTCGCTAAGTTTCAGAATTCTGGTTCCACCACTATGGTTCAACAAAGAAATATTGAGGGTCTATTATATGAAAGACACTGTGCCAGCCAGTGGGGACTATTAACTTTGATGGAAAGTTAAACATGAGCCCTGTTTTGGGAGGGCTTCCAGCTTAATGAGAGAGAGAGAGATAAACACAGGACCCTTATGCCACGTTAATTCTCTAGATGTGTATTGAAACTCTCAACTTCCTTACTTCCTGTTCACTCTTTAACCCATTTTAATTTGGCTTCCACTCCCACTAGTTCCATTGAAGTAGGTTTTATTAAAATAATGAACAATGTCCATGTTATCAAACACAGGACAAGGATATTTATCTGTCCTCAGTTTTCTGAATAGCATTTCATATATTTGGCCATTCTAATTATTTGAAAAACTTTTCCTTTTTGCTGCTTTTAATGCTTTTCTTAGTTGATATTTCCCCTGGATCAATCATTGTACCTTCTAATCCATCCTGGATTACTTTTCTTCTTCTAATTAAGACTGGATTGCCTCTGGGATTTGTTTGGGTCTCTTTTTTCTCCGTTTATGATATTTCCTTATATGATCATGTCCAGTCTTAGGTCTTTAATCCCCAAAGATATGTTGATGACTTTCAAATGTATGTATCCTACTCAGACCTCTTTCTCTTAAGCTTCATTTCCACATATTAATTTGCCAACCTAACATCTCCTCTCAATTTTAATAGACATATGAAACGGAACATATACAACTGCTTTTTTTTTTTTTTCAAAAGAGGAATACTACATACCATGTCATTGAGTGAAACTGTTTGAAGAGATAAATTAAGGATAGTTTGAAGACATTCATTGTTGTCTCTTCTTTGAGCACATCTTATTCTGAAAGCAGAATATTTTTGGCTCAGGAATGGACTAAACTTTTAACACAGATACAGTTTATTAGTATAAGAACTATAGATTTTGGAACCCAGAAGCTCTAGATTCAAGTTCTGGCTCATTTATTTCTAGCTATGTGATTGGTAATTCACCTAACTCTTCTGATTGTCAGTCTCTTCACCTATAAAATGAGGATGAAGGGAGCTACCTAACAGGAATTTCAACATTTAGAAATATTGTTGCTCTTTTCTTACAAATAGAACTAACAGTGGCAAGCATACACAACTTTGGCCATTTTTGTAAGATTTACTGTAAGATTATCTAGCAAGTGATTACTGAAAATAGGACTTGAAAGTTGAATTTTCATAAGTTTTTGACTTACAGATAGTCAATGACTGTGATACAGATCTTGGTAGCTGAAAGAAATTGGGTATATTTTGCAACCATTACATCTAATAAATACCTAAAAATATTGCCATCCTTGTAAGGAAACTCATATCTCATTCACTGCTGTCTAGTCTACAGTTATAATAGAACCATTGTTTTCTCACTGTTTTTAAGATATTTTATAGGGCAACCCCCTAGCATTATCTTTATGCAGCTCCCTAACATTAGTTGCTTATTCAGTATATGAAATAGCATAAAATAGGACATGTCGGAAAATTTTTTTCAGTAGATTGCTGTAAAATCTTTGGTTTTGCTAGTTAAAAGTGCTTATGTAATAAGATAAAATTTTTACAGGTGGGTTCAGAGATAATGAAACCATGAGGTGTGAAATTTATATTCAGAGAATACCTTTTTGCTACCTGAAATATGCCACAGGGTGCATTCATTTTCTTTAGAAATGAAGACCATATTTTATAGTTCTGAAGTGCTTAATTTCAAATGACTTACTTAGTTAAGTTGACTCAGATTGGTAAAATGATTTTTTTTAATGTAGAAACAGAGTGAATTTTCGTCTTAAGCATAAAGTTAGAATTTTTACTGTGTAGAAAATGGGCTAAACTACGTTATTTGTGTGCAAAGTATGTTTGAATATTTGAAGAGCATGCATAGCATTCACATTATATATATTTTTTCCATACAGGTATTTCTTTCACCTGTGATTTTAATTATAGTACCATATATCAGTTCTCACTTTTTTAAAATGGTAATTGAAGGTAGTAATAAAAGAATCTAGTGAATTGTTACAGGAGGAAAAAAGGTTGAATCTGTTCCATTTCTAAAAATATCTGCAAGTCTTTTCAGTGAATGTACTTTTCAAGAAGCTACCTTCTTATCTTTTTTTTTTAATGTGCATCATTTCAGTTTGGGAAGAGTTTGAATTGCTCTGCTGTGTTAAAAAGTCTCTTTTCATAAACCAGTTATTTCTGTTCTTGTCATACCATTTAAGTTTGTAATAATAGGATATTGGTTCAATTAAATGTGTGATATGGGGAAACGGACTAAAACACAGGATATAAAGCTCTGGATAACTTCACAGAGTCAATATAAAAATAGTTAAAAATTAAAGAATTAAACAGTGTCATTTTCTAATTTTTTAATATAATGGTAACATACACATAACAGACTTTACCATCTCTCCCATTATTAAGTATACAATTTGATAGTTAAATATATTCATAATGTTGTGCTACCATCACCACCATCCATTTTCAAAACTCTTTTCATCTTGTAAAATGGAAACTCTGTACCCATTAAACAGTCACTCCCTATTCCCCTCTCCTTCCAGCCTCAGGACACAACCGTTCTCCTTTCTGTCTCTGTGATTTTGACTACTTTAAGTACTTTGTATAAGTGGATTCATATAGTTTTTGTCTTATTATGACTGGCTTATTTCATTTAGCATAATGTCTTCAAGGTTCATTCATGTTGTGGTGTATATCAGCTTTTTCTTCCTTCTTAAGAATGAAAAATATTCCATTGTATGTATTTACTACACTTTGCTTATCCATTCATCCATCATTGAACACTTAGGTTGCTTGCATACGTTAGCTATTGAGAGTAGTGCTGCTATGAGAATGGGTGTACAAATGGCTCTTCAAGACCCTTCTTTAATTTTGGGGGAGTATATACACAGATGGAATTGCTGGTTCACATGATAATTCTATGTTTAATTTTTTGAGAGCTGCTATGATGTTTTTCAAAGCAGACGTACCATTTTACATTCCCACCAAGGGTACTCAAGGGTTCCAATTTCTCTACATCTTGCCAACACTTGTTATTTTATGTTTGTTTTTTTTAGTAGCCATCTTAATGAGTATGAGGTGTTACCTCATTGTTTGATCTTCATTTTCCTAATGGTTAGTAATGTTAAGTGTCTTTTCATGTACTTATTGACCACTTGTATATCTTCTTTGGAGAAGTGTCTGTTCAAGTTCTTTGCCCACTTTTGAATCCAGTTGTTCTTTTGTTGAGTTTTAGGAGTTCCCCATATATCTGGATATTAATCTCACATCAGAAACATGATTTACAAATATTTTCTCCTGAAGTGAATCTCTTGTAGACAGTATATACTTGGATCATGTATTTTTATAGCTATTCTGCCAAACTCTGTCTTTTTTTTTTTTTTCTTTTTGCGGTATGCAGGCCTCTCACTGTTGTGGCCTCTCCCATTGTGGAGCACAGGCTCCGGACGCACAGGCTCAGCGGCCATGGCTCACGGGCCCAGCCATTACATGGCATGTGGGATCTTCCCGGACTGGGGCACGAACACGTGTACCCTGCATTGGCAGGCGGACTCTCAACCACTGCGCCACCAGGGAAGCCCCAAACTCTGTCTTTTGATTAGAGAGTTTATTTCATTTATACTTAATTACTGATAAAAAGGGAATTTTGTCATTTTGCTATTTGTTTTCCATATGTCTTATACCTTCATTATCTCTCATTTCCTGGATTACTGTTTTCTCTTTTGCTTAATTGGTTTTTTGGAGTGAAACATTTAAATTCCTTTCTCATTTCCATTTGTATATATTCTATAACTATTTCCTTTGTAGTAATCATGGAGATTACATTTAACATTCTAAAGTTATAACATTCTAATTTGAGTATATACCAATTTAACTTCAATAACATACAAAAACTCTGTTCCTTACACCTTCATCCTCAGTCCATTCAGTTGCTGATGACACAAAATTATATCCATATACATTGTGTGCCCCAAAATATAAACTAATGATTATTTAAATGTATTAGTCTCTTAAATTATGTGGAAAATAAAATGTGCAGTTACAAACCAAAGTTACAATCAATAATACTAGCTTTGAGATTAATGATTGTCTTTTAAATAAAATATCAGTGTCTTAAATCATGTAGAAAAAAATGGAGTTACCATCATTATAATAAAACTGACTTTTATAATTGCCTAAGTATTTACCTTTACTGACATCTTTATTTCTTCATGTGGCTTCAAGTTACTAGCTAGTGTCCTTTTATTCCAACCTGCAGGACTCCCTTTAGCATTTCTTGCAGAGCAGGCCTAATGATAATGAATAACCTCAGCTTTTATTTATCTGGTCATATGTTAATTTCTCCCTTAATTTCACCCACTGCCTTCTGGCCTCCAAAATCTCTGAGAAATTTGCTGGTAATCGTATTGAGGATCCCTTGTATATGACAAGTGCCTTTTCTCTTGCAGCCTTGAAGATTCTCTCTTTGACTTTAGACAGTTTGATTATGATGTGTCTCAGTGTGGGTTTCTCTAAGTTCATCTTACTTGAATGTTCATATACCAATCTTCTTGGGTATTTATATTCATGTCTTTCATCAAGTTTAGGAAATTTTCTGACATTATTTCTTCAAATATTCTTTCTGATCCTTTCTTTCTCTCTTCTCCTGAGATACTCACAGGCCTTTAAACTTTGTTCACTTTTCTTCAATCTTTTTTCTATCTGTTCTTCAGACTTAATAATTTCCATTGTCCTATCTTCAAGTTCACTGATTCTTTATTTTGTGTGCTCTTTGAATCTGTCTGGTAAATTTTTCGTTTTCATTATGTACTTCTCAGTTCCAGAATTTCTTTGTGGTTTCTTTTTAGGTTTTATTATACTTTCATTGTTATTTCCATTTTGTTCATCCATTGTTTTCTTGACTTTCTCCACACCTTTTTCCAGTTTTTTGAATGTCTTTCAAGCAGCTGTTTAAAATCTTTGACTAAATGTCTTGCCACCTCTTTTAAAGGATAGTTTCTGTTGATTTTTTTTTTTTCTCTTAGATGGGCCATACTTTCCTGTTTCTTGTATGCCATGTGATTCTTTTATTGAAAACTGGACATTTAAATATAATGATATGATAATTCTGGGAGTTAAATTCAGATTCTTCCCTTTACTACCAGTTTGCTCCATTTTTTTGTTGTTTTTGTTTTTATTTATTATTATCATTTTTATTGTTGTAGGCTGTCTCTGTGCCAGGGATCAACCTGCATTGTAAACCTAAGGTCTTTTCAGCTCTTTTCTGAGCCTGCTTTTTTCTCTAGGCAATGACTTTTCATTTCCCTGTGTATGTAGTGCTTTTGAATGCCCTTGTCGGTAATGTCTGGCTCCCAAAAAGAGAAAAATGAATTGGAGTGGGGGAATAAAAGACTGCTGGCCCTCTTTTTAACCCCTCTGGCAGACACTTCAGCCAGAGAGGGAGGGGCTTGCAAAAGTGGAGGGACGTGCAACAACAATGACTGCCAATATAAAATACAAAATTTAAAAAAAATTGAAAAATAAAAAAATATCTAATTTTGACTGGACAAAAAATGGCTGCTAGCCTCTTTTTCTACACCTCTAATATCAGAAGCAGCAATCAGTCATCAGAGCACAGATCCCTGAAATATGGAGGACAGGGTCCATTTTGCCCACAAGCTGTATGCTAGGTGCTCCTGAAATGGCTTACAGCTGCCAGCTACATAACTGAGGGGTGGAGGATGGGTGGCTGGTACTGTGGTAAGGCCTGACATTGACTGAAATTAACTGCAGTTCACACTCTTAAGTCTTCCTCTGGAAGTTGCAATCCTTCAATATATTCTAGAGTTCCAAAATAGTTTTGTCAGATAGAATCTAACCCTCCAATTGTTGTCTAAGTAGGGAAACAGATTCCTGATGCTTCCTACTTCATCATATGCCCAGAATTTCTGTAAATAGTGCCATTTTTATTAAGAAAAATACAGATTATTGATCTTTCAATATCTGATATTCTTTAAAAAGTACAAATAATTCTTATTAGAAGAACTGATTTGGACTTTCTATTCCCCAAAGACCAAATTTATATAAAAATATTTGTAAGCTATTCAGAGAAGATCTATGTTACAGCATAAAATGATTGTTTTAAAGATTAGCCTCTATTATGCTCCACATGGAGAAGTCAGATTATCTGTCCCTTAAGCAATGTTCATTTTCTTTTCTCCCACAGACTTTTGGAAAACATACAGCAAAGTCAGATGTTTAAGTGGCAGTACTATCAGTTTAAATGTGCTTTGGGTTTCTGGGTAACTTTACAAGAATTCCAAATGAAATGTGAATTCAAATGTCATTGGAGAGTTAGCGTGAGAAAAAGGACTTGTGCTACAATGAAGAATCCCTTCATGAGTTTGACTTAGCTCACATTGTGATGGCATGTCACATTCCAACATAAATGCCTCCCCTGAAATGGTAGAGATAGTCATTGATAATTTATCTACTTGGTCTATGATTTGCCCTTCTCATTTTAGGTCACTCTTTTATAATATATTGAGGGAAATTGAGGATTTAAAGGTATCTGCAATATAAAAATATTTCTTATATTACAATATGCTTTCAAGTATTAACGTAGAATCATTTAAATGATCTGTGTGGAGTTTTATCTCCTTCCAGTTATATCTTTCTATACTAATCATAAATAATTCTGTCTGTGATCTCAGCAATATCCTCTTTGAACTTGATTATCTATATTTAAAACAAAATGATGCTTGTCTGTAAAGTAGATAATTATGGTGGGTGAATTGGGAGTTAATAGTATAATGTACTTTGAACTCTGAGAACAAAATGCTAAGTAAGCAGTAGACACTGGGAGATACTGAACCCGTTAGTTTCTATATCTGGTCACAGTTTTAATATTACAGACCTAGGTAAATTAGTAAAGGTCTTTAATATATAAAGTCAATGACTCTGGCATTGTTGTTCTGTTAGGATCACTAGTCACTAAAATAGAAAAAATTCTAAGGTCTTAAAAAAATGAAAGGCTAGATAGAGATTTGTTCTGAACTCTGAATTTAAGACTATATCAAAGTGCGTATGTTATTGGAACTCAATTAATAGTATTCTAAAGTTAATGCAAAAATTGTCATTTAACATGTTTAGAAAATTTACTTCAACTTGGTTCGTTGTATATGGTAGATAATTATCCCAAAAGCAGATTTAAATTTTGGGAAAAAATGTGTAAATTCTTGAGTTAAACTACTCTTTAAATGGTATAGTTTAATTTATTGGGATTAATATTGTATCTACAAAAAACATGCAAAAATATTATTGAAAAACTTTTGTAAACTGGGCCTAGTTAATAAACATTTCTCAAACAAAAAGATTAAAACCTATTTGAGAGTTTTAATATACACATAAAATTTTGATAATAAAAATATCACTTGGTAATATAGAAATGTATTATAATAAATATATTGTCATATATTAAGCTTATAGATATCTTAGGGAGTTTGCCTTGAAAGTGAGAGCTGTGAATTTTGCCACAGTCATTACTAGCTTTAAGTCTTGGGAAAGTTACTTGCCCTGAGCCTCATTTCCATCAAAGGGTTTTCATCAATACTAAATGATATAATGCCAGTAAACTACTTATTACAATGCTTATTACTAATAAATGTTAATTATTATTATTTCAATTATTATAAACTTGAGAGTAACACACATATTATCTATAATTCAGAATAATATTTGCTAATTGCCATGACTTTGGTGTATATCCAGCACAACCTTTCAACAATTAGAGTTATTATTTTGATTTACTTCCTTAGAATGCTCATGAAGGGTTAGATAAGGTGAACTGAGGAAAGTATACCTCTGATTGAAAGGAAAAATAGAGTTCTAAAAACCCTATTTCCTGTCTACGAAGAAATTAATGTAGAACATATTCAGAAAATTTCTATTGAATGAGAAAAGACTGCTGGAAATACTTGTTATACAGAATTAATTCATGGAGGATATCTCAATGTAATTAATATTATCTAGGCAGATTTTATATATATATTCACACACACTCACACATGCATAAACACACACATATATATGCGATACCTTCATTTTAATAATATCCTCACTGAAATAGTAGCTAGTCTGTATGCTCAGATGAAGATGCCAAATGATATAGAAAATGCTAAGTTCATTTGGTCACAATTCTGCTAAATTTTCCTGCTGTCTAGTAGTATTGAACTTGTTCAACCTTTTTTCTTCTTGTGAAGGGTGAAATAAAGGAGAAATCTGATTTAATATTGTATCTACAAAAAACATGCAAAAATATTATTGAAAAACTTTTGTAAACTGGGCCTAGTTAATAAACATTTCTCAAACAAAAAGATTAAAACCTATTTGAGAGTTTTAATATACACATAAAATTTTGAAAAAATTTGACCTCCAGAGTGAAATTGCTGTCTTTTGCTAAGGCAAAAGACAATAAATTTTATGTGAAAACTCTTATGTTCAGGTTTTTACTATAATTCTTCAATTTTAAATACTTCATTGGCTTATAGTAAATGAATTTGTTATGCTGATTACCAGACTAGTACTCATTATCAAATATATACGTATCTGTTTGTATATATATTCTCTAGTATTACTAGTTATTGAATATATATCTAATATATTTAGTAGTACTAGTTATTGTCACACATATGTATACATGAATGACATAATGGATTATATAGGTAATATATATATGCACATACATGGAGTATGTGCTTGAAATGAAAAAAAAAAACAAAAAAGCATTATATGGAAGAAATAGTTCCAAACTTGAAACCAGAAAACCTAAATTCTTACTCCACCCCTTCTAACTCTTGGCTGTGTAATTTTGGTTAAATTACTTAAAATCTTTTCACTAAAATTTCTGAAAAATGAGAAAGTTTTTGTATACCATCCTTAAAATTTCAGCTATGAGTTATGAAATACACAATTGCTCTTTCTGTTATCATCTTATGAAGGCATCTTAATTCTGCTATGGTCTGATGCAAGATGTAATGGATTTCAGCTGTCCTGTCAGCAAATCACTTGTGAAGAAACAAAATGGCTGGCTTCGATGATTATCTCTGTGTTGAGGGAAGGTTGACAGGGTGGATGAATGGATGGATAAAGAGGAAAAAAGAGAAGAGGAAAAAATGCACAGAGAGAGATACCAAGAGAATCAACTCTGTTGCTTCAAAGAAAATTAAAGATTCAATGCATGTAGTACCTTTGAAAAGTTTATTCTTTTTAAAACTATGTATCATAGAGAATTTATATATATTAGGCAAAATTAAATAAGTAAAGAGTTTGAACTCTGAGAATAAAAAAGACTAGTTACTTTGATTTTATTTGCAGCTCTGAAATCTGATCATATGTTTTGGGGCAGTTGTTTCATACATGTCTTTTTAGATGATAAGGTTTTAAGCAGAAATTGTGCAAGGGTAATGTTCATGTGTTGATCCTTTCTTGTTTTCAATTTTTAGAATTATTTATTTTAAAAGATATTTGGTATGTTAGTTATATAAAATGAGATATGCAGACCTTCGAGTAATTTTGTCAACTCTGTATGTGGAAAAGTTCTTTTTATAGAAGTGCTGGATCTGGTGGACCCCGACTAGGTCCTTCCCTTGCCGTGTGTTGCTTGTGCCAATCGAATGAGACCAGATTTGGCAAAGCAGAGCAGAAACTTTATGCCTTGATCAAGGAATGGGGAAGGGAAGTGGGAAAGTTTTAAGGGTTAAGAGATGGGTGTGCCATCAGAACCCGGGGAAAGTGGCAGTAAGTTCCAGAAAAAGCCAAAACATGCACAGTCCTATGGGCTCTTTTGTGCAGGACATTAATTGTGCTAGCAAAGTGCAAGTCCTCCCTTTCAGAGGAGATCCTAGCATGGTAATGAAGCAAAGGCAACTTTCAGATGTTTTGGGTCTCATCTGTACAGGTGCTGCCCTGGTGGTCAGGCTGGAACCAGTTCAGGGCAGTGGACTGTCACCATCTTGGACCTTTCTGCTCAAGCTGTTTCTGTGGTCTGGCTTATGTGGCTTCTGCCTTAGTTTTTGTTAAGCAGGCACAGCTGTGGGCATAGACTAACAGACCGTGGTATGGAAAGAAAGAAAGTAGGTTAACCTCTGTACAGGTATGGGTCTCTTTCTGGTGACCCTTCAAGATGTGTATCCAAATCTTTCTCAATATTTTTAGAGGAAAATTCTGAGCTAGGTGAAGACATTTTCTTTCTTTCACTACCTTCCCAGCTAAACAATGTTTCCTCTACTTTCCTCTTATCTTATGTATAAGATAAAGATGAATTTAAATATTCAAACTAAAACTATAAGTATATGATTAATACTTTGCTGAATAATTTGGGAGTCATGATAATACCTGTGATAATAAATTCACATACAGGTACATTTGCAATTCTACTTTTGTTCTAATTTAGAATTAGTTGTAACTTACATTTTTATTCCTATATTTGAATTTAGGTATCGTATTTTACAAGATCATGCCTAACTAATATAAGGAAAGTTTAAACTATTCCTGTTTCTTGAGTATCTAATATATTCAGGCTCTGTTATAGACACTAACAAAGATAGGTTCTATGGCCCAGGAAATTATATTTTGCTAAGGAGACAAGGCATATATCCATGGTGGAGACAACACCATGAATAAAGACATGAAGGTATAAAAGCTTAAAATGTTTTTGAGAGTTATGGATGTGGTCAGGTTAGTAACTTCTTTATTTTTAAAAAATTTATTTTTTGGTTGCATACGGTCTTCGTTGCTGTGCACAGGCATTCTCTAGTTGTGGCGAGGGGGGGCTACACTTTGTTGCAGTGCACGGGCTTCTTATTGCGGTGGCTTCTCTTGTCATGGAGCACAGGCTCTAGGTGTGTGGGCTTCAGTAGTTGCGGTGTGTGGGCTCAGTAGTTGTGGCGCACGGGCTTAATTGTTCTGCAGCACGTGGTATCTTCCCAGACCAGGGATCGAACCCATGTCCCCTGCATTGGCAGGTGGATTCTTAATCACTGCACCACCAGGGAAGTCCCAGGTTAGTAACTTCCTACAAATGTTTGTTTTCAACAGGCATATTTACAAATGCAAATTTTAGAAAATGATTTTATTAACCTGTACATATGACCCTTTACAATAGTTAAAAAATTAAGACTTCAACATTTTTAATGCCACTATAAACTATAATTAATTACTTTCTAAGACATAAGTAGACAAGGATGATATATTTTGTATTTAAAAACTTGTATGTAGTGCTCGCTTCAGCAGCACATATACTAAAATTGGAACGATACAGAGAAGATGAGCATGGCCCCTGCGCAAGGATGACACGCAAATTCGTGAAGTGTTCCATATTTTTCAACAAACATGTGAAAGAATGCTCAACATCATTAATCATTAGAGAAATGCAAATCAAAACTACAATGAGCTGTCATCTCACCCCGGTCAGAATGGCCATCATCAAAAAATCTACAAACAATAAATGCTGGAGAGGGTGTGGAGAAAAGGGAACCCTCTTGCACTGTTGGTGGGAATATAAATTGATACAGCCACTATGGAGAACAGTATGGAGGTTCCTTAAAAAAGTAAAAATAGAACTACCATATGACCCAGCAATCCCACTACTGGGCATATACTCTGAGAAAACCATAATTCAAAAAGAGTCATGTACCACAATGTTCATTGCAGCTCTATTTACAAGAGACAGGACATGAAAGCAACCTAAGTGTCCATCAACAGATAAATGGATAAAGAAGATGTGGCACATATATACAAGGGAATATTACTCAGCCATAAAAAGAAACGAAATTGAGTTATTTGTAGTGAGGTGGATGGACCTAGAATCTGTTATACAGTGTGAAGTAAGTCAGAAAGAGAAAAACAAATACCGTATTGTAACACATATATATGGAATCAAAAAAAAAATGGTCATTAAGAACCTAGGGGCAAGATGGGAATAAAGACACAGACCTACTAGAGAATGGACTTGAGGATACGGGGAGGGGGAAGGGTAAGCTGGGACAAAGTGAGAGAGTGGCATGGACATATATACACTACCAAATATAAAATAGCTAGCTAGTGGGAAGCAGCTGCATAGCACCGGGAGATCAGCTCAGTGCTTTGTGACCACCTAGAGGGGTGGGATAGGGAGGGTGGGAGGGAGGGAGATGCAAGAGGGAAAAGGTATGGGGATACATGTATATGTATAACTGATTCACTTTGTTATAAAGCAGAAACTAAGACACCATTGTAAAGCAATTATACTCCAATAAAGATGTTTAAAAAAAAAACTTGTATGTAGACTCACCTGAATATGTCACTCTCTTTGTGTCAGGATAAGTGAAGCCTTTTTTCCCTCCCATGGATGGAGCAGATCATAAGTCCCAAATAGTGGAAATGACTAATTAAAAATTGCTCGAACGGGAATATTTAGGAGGTGTTTGTTCTCTGCCTGTTTTCTTGGTTATTCTTCCCTCCAGTTTGGCCAATGCAAAGTGTAAATAGAGTATAATTTGTTGATCAAACACTGTGTGTGTGTGTGTGAGTGAGTGTGTAAGTGGCGGAAGAATTATTTCATCTTGACAATAAGTTGGATCTGGTTTTCACCTCCAGGTTATAAAAACAGTTAAAATGTGCTAATAAAAATAGCTGGGAAAGAAATAGATGCTGTGTCATCATGTAAGCTATATAGCTATGTATGTTGCATTTGAGAAACTTTAGTTTCAAAAAGTAAATCTAGGATATTTGAAGTTAAATTAGACTGCTAATATGTGTGTGTGTTAATACAAAGGATAAAGAGATGACATTGCAATACTATTGGAAGTGCATGCCATAAGAAAGAACTGTCTTTCCTGAGATTCTTCATGTGGAACTTACGAGGTTGTTTTCAGAATACTTGTGTTTGATACAAAATGCTTCATTTAACAGTACTTTTGTGGTAAAAAGCCAAATTTAAGATGAGAGTTTATAGCTGAAGGAAAAAGTAAATAAATAAATAAGTGTATTTGAAATGTTGGCTAGGATTTCTTGTTCTTTGGTTTATGCTGCTTGTGTGCAGTAAGATGAATCATTTCTTTTGTGTACTTCTTTGCTGTTTGCAGAAAGATGAACTGCTTTCAGTATGTCTTAATTCAGCACAGAATTGACTAATTTCTTATCATTTTGGCAGGTTTCTGCCATTTATTAAGCCAGGTTTAATGTTTAAAGCAATTTTAAGTGTTCTGTCAGGTAATAGTAAAATGCTTCCATTAAAAATGCATTAGCAGTACTCAGCAGAAGTCAGTAACATCACCTGCTATAAAAAAAGTTTGATTAGAAACTTTTCCAAAAGACCCATTTAGAATCCATGACAAGCTGAAACATCTCTATATAAATATACATCACTTCTTTGAGAATAGACATTTAGATTATCTGGTTTAAAACAAGTTGATTATTTTCGCTCCAGTTATAGCACATTTATATCACACTTCCTAAAAAGCTGCTAAAGAAATTTTTATATCCCAGTCTGATAATATTAGATTTCAGTGTAAGGATTAACTTAGAGTCTCATAAATATTATCACAAATTAAAATGAGTCTTCAAGAATGTGAATTAAAATTATCAAGATAAATCTAAAATTTATTGCCTAAATATTAGTTTATAAAGTATATTTCTAATTCAGAGGTGACAGGATAGGGCAGAAATTAATGTCTATTACATATGTTGATTACATCAATAAAGTATTAATAGTCTGGGTATTAGCTATATAATAGTGTAATTAAGAAATAATTTATTTATCAATTTAAAAAATTTCTTCACCCTTTTCTCGTGTTCTTAGCCATGGCAGGTATTCACATACATAGGAAACATAAAGGAAGGATTTAAAAAGGCTGGTCAAAGTAGTCAGTGAATCCATGCAAACATAGAAGAGCAGTGGTAAGAGAAAGCCAACCTGACACAGTAAGCCTATTAGACGCTCTGCCTTCTCTAGCAAAAAGTAATCATTTCTTGCTTTCCCATGGTGAAGCCACATAGGGTGGAGAGGTCAAAAGGAACTTGCCACAGTTGTTAGAAATGGACATAGATTCATCCTTGCTTTATCATGAACTGACTCTAATAATGCATGTTTAATATCATAATTATCTTTCGCTAGAAGACTTGGGGCTTCAGCTAAAGAATTATTAAATCAACAAAATTGATAGATGTAAAGTGTGTCTGCTTCTGTTTATACATATATGTGTATTTGTGTGTATGTGTAAACATATATATGACTACTTGTGTCTGCACATATAGTGCGTTTATCTTTTCATATGTGTGTATAATACCCGTATTATATGTGGAAAATCATTTTTATATACACATAATTTTATTTCTTCACACACTGTAATGAATATAGTCAAGAAATATGTGTTATGTGTATATGGATGTGTATGTGGATATGTACATATACAGTTATTCCTTTATCATGTTATTGACCCTGAGGTATATGTCTCTTTTTGTCAACAGGGTCTTCATTAGGTTTATTCAAAAACACAAAGAGTACATTGTCCCAATTATTTATGATTAAAAAGTAAATAATTAAAAAATGTGTGCTTGCTTAGAACTGGAAGAGTCAGAATGAATGCAAATAAAGTATGCATGGCCAGATAGGAAAGAAACTCCAGATATGCTGTAAAGTCAGAATCCCTGTTAGAACACTTTTATGTCTTTTGGGTGCAATCCTGGAAGGCAGTATCCCATAGTGATGTAAAGCAAGGACGTTGGAGTAAGGAGGCAAAAGCTCTGGCCCTTATTGTGGAACCTTAGGCATATTTCTTGCATGGAATCCTAATTTTTAAAACTGTATGTGTGTGTAGTAGTGTACATATCACATAGTTATTTTAAGGATTAAATTAAATACTGTAATATGAAGAAAATAGTAGAACATGTTAAGCTTTGTTTGGATTATATTACAGTATTCAAAAAAAGAAAACACTAGCATGTATTGAGACATATTTAGTTACCACAATTTACTTACATTTCACAGGCATAGTATCATTTAATACAGTTAATGATCCTTACAGATGGATATTATTTTTACTATTAGATATTACAGATGATGAATGTGGAGTTTAGAATTTGAATCCCTTGCTCAAGGTCATATACTTAACAAATGTCAGAGTTAGGATTTGAAATCAGTTTACTCTTAGAACTGGGATGTTTAATCAATACACTGACAAACACACAGTCAAATAAAAGTTAGCCACAACTCTTATCATCATCATTATTACATATGAAGGAAAAATGCCATAATTATTCACTAGAACTTATGTTCTTCAGGAAATATGTCTCCATTACTTCTGCTCAGAGATTTGTATGTCTCTAAATTTTCAATAAATATTATGGAATTTACTATTGTAAAAGATACTGAAACTCTTGTTCAAAAAAAAAAAGAAAGAGGGAAATAAAAAGAGAAAAAGTAAATTAAGATCATTGTAGAAATTTGATTCCTATTTATGAATGGACTCTCAGAAAATTTCCTGATTTTTCTCCTGTTCAGAAAAAAAAATTCTACAAGTTATGAATTCTTAAAGATCTCATGGCATGAGACATTCAGTGTATTTAACCACTTTGTCCTGCAGAGGCTTTTTGTATTTATTATAATGTCTTCCCGATACTCTTCCAGCAAAACACTTTGATGTACTATTCATCATTTCCATTTGGGAGAACTAACTACATTCCTGCTTAGCTCTCACACTGCTTCCAGTACAATGTGTTTCAGTAATGAAGTGTGTGCTTTAATTGAAAGTGTACGTTTTTCAATTCATAAGTCTCTTTGGTGTAATTCTGGAGGGCATGACAGAATATTTATGTTATTGTTTAATGGTGATACTCACTTCTTTCTAGGAGCAATTTTTGATGAATCTGCCAAAAAGGATGATGAGGTGTTTCGCACAGCAGTTGGCGACCTCAACCAGAATGAGGAGATCTTACAGACTGAGAAAATCACATTTTCGGTGACATTTGTTGATGGTAACAACCCTTTTCAAGCAGTTCAAGAAGGTAAGGTCCATCAGCACTCCACTTTTTATTTTGTTTGTTTCTTTGGTTCAATTCAAATGGCAATGAAATTTAAAATTTTAAATGCCGTTAAACATGGGCATCATTTTTGCATCTTTGCTGCATTGCTTTTCTTTTAGAGTATTTGGTAAATTTTAATCCTGTATTCCACTTCTGAAAGGGCAGAGTGTGGAAAGTTATTGTTTTAATTGAAATATAATATGAAAATGGTCATAAATATTTGTAATAAAAACTTTACAACATTTTATGACTTCAGTATAAATGAAGCATTCCTTAAAAATACGACTTTCAATCTGAATTTTTACTTTTGTCTTCTTTGAGATAAGATAAGGTAAGAAAGGAATTTTTGTACTTACTTAAATTTACTTAAAATAAATTTATTTACTTCCTTTGCGAAGGAAGTTTTCCTTCTCAAAAGTTTTCCTTTTGAGAAGGAAAACTTTCAGACACTACGTACAAATGAAAGATTTTGTGCTGGGATCCTAACATACTGACCTAGGCTATAAATTTTTTACTCTCTACAATGTGCCAAATATTAAAGCACTTTTCTCCATTCTCTCTATATACTTGAGTGAATTAAAAGTTTTCATAGGTACAAAGTCATACAAATACAAATTATTTTTATTATACTGGAAAGATCATTTATATGAACAAAGGTTTTGATTGAAAGATCATACACTAATAAAATTCTAGTTTTGATGCTATTATTCTAATGAAATATTTAGCCTTTTGATTGGCAAAGTAATCATTGTCCATGAAAGTATTTTTTGTTAATCTGTTTTATATTTTATTGTGATAATATTTAGACTAAAGATACTAATACAAAATTAATTTAGTTAAATGGAACATTTCTTTTATTAAAAACTTAAAGAGGATTTGGCAGAAGAAAATATGGACAAGATATTAAATGGAGTAAAGTTTGGCAGGAAACTTTTTAAAGAAAAGTATTGAAGGGGTAAGGAAGATAAATGTTTTTAATTTAATGTATCTGCATGATATACAGGTAACCTTTTTTGGAATGTGTTTTTGATCAGTGGCATTGGCTACTATCAAAGCTTATTTATGCTTATTTCTGTCAGTAAGGGAATGGTTAGAATGATTAGTGATCTAATGGATTTTCCTTCTTATTAATTTGATGGAGTGAAAAAATATTATTTTAATAAAATGAACAGAAATGTTTTAAGTAAAAGTTGTTTTTCAATAAAATACGTTCATATTAATATGATGGAATTTTAATTTTAATGTGGATTTTCCTTCTTATTAATTTGATGGAGTGAAAAAATATTATTTTAATAAAATGAACAGAAATGTTTTAAGTAAAAGTTGTTTTTCAATAAAATACGTTGTTCATATTAATATGATGGAATTTTAATTTTAATAAGTAAACATCAATTTAAAAAATCAGATTAATAGAAGCACCCAGTTATTTTCTTACATTTTAAATCAGAATTATCCGGGGAATTTGTAACTTTAAATCATGGCTATGTTGATAAATTTTCTATAGAAATGTTTAAAAGCTGTCTAAATTAATGTTAGAATTCATAAAGCAGTCTGCAAAAATAATAAAGTAGAAATTGTGGAAAATACCCAATAATGTAAAAGAATATATACACTAAGAAGTATATATTATTCTTTAAAAGAAGTATCTATGATATTTCTTTTTCAACTATTAGTTTTATTGACTGGAATGAGAGCAGGAAAAAATTAGGACCGACTTACTTTTGTGACTGTCTTCTTATTAACTACATATTAATAATTGTAAATTAACTTTGAAGACGTGCTAAAATATTCATGCTTTTAAAAAATCCACTTTGACTGAAAAAATGTGGATAAAGCAATGGAAAATAAATACAATGAGCAGAAGGGAATTAGAAAGATGAATAAATATGCCCCTCACACCTTTTTAGAGACTACAATTTGAAAAACAAAGACAATTTTTAAAGTACCACAGTTAATCTGTTTACATATTGCTTTGTGTAGCCATTCTGCTGCCAGCTAAATTCTGGAAACAAAAATATCTCTCAAAAGAACTATTGTGACTTGAAAGAATTTGTGGACTGAAAGAAAATTGAGAGAGTAAATAAGTTTTATGTTTCCAAGGTAGAGACAGCTAGATATTTGTCAAGAAAGAATGAAGAGCTTGACAATTTGCCTGATGGGTTTTGATACTAACAGGATGTTCTGGACCAGTTATTTTGATGGTCTGCTCTGGCTAATGAACCTGAAATAAGTTCTAGGAAACTCTGGAGCTAATTTGTTTCTCCATTCAGTATCAAGAAAGATCTCAGCTAATGTTAGAAGTAAAAATACTTCTTTCTAGAGCTCTTATTGTAATTGATTAGTTTGCAAAAATAAGGGAAAATATTCAACTGAAAGAGAACAAAAAAGTATTCTGGAATATTTTCTTAAATGTTTTGAGGAAGTATTTTAGAAGAAAACTTCAACTGAACCATCAAAGATGGCCAACTTTTCTATCATCATATCTTGGCTGCAATACCATTAAAATCTATAATAGAGGTCCTTAAATCAGCTTATTTGTTTTTTACATTGTAAAGATGGACACGAGATTCAGTGATATCATTATTACCAATTGTTTATGCATTGGCATTCCTGATGAACATCTAAAAATTCATGGTTTTGAGCATGGTTTTGCTGTGATATATACTATTTATGTTCGTGGGTTTTAGATGGCATGGATCAGTAGAAAAATACCGATCTAGTTGATCAGCAGCAGTTGCATTGTATAATCCACTCAGTTCATATTCATCCTTGGTTTTCCTCATCTATAAATAGTGAAGAAATTAGAACACAAATGATGTATTTTTAAGGTGAATTTCATCTCTATAGATGAGATGTTACACAAATCTTTAGAACAAATTTCCAGATTTAGATTCTTAAAGGATTATAGAAATTATAATTATTCAGTTTCTCTTTAGAGAAGTCTTCACATTGCTGAAATTGCCTCCTAGTTTTTTCTGTGGCTGACTTCAAAATTGATTAAAGGATATATGGTAGCTGTCCTTTGTTCTGCTACCTCATCCAACTATTGACAGCAACCCAAAGAACTCATTACTATCACCGAAATCCAGAAAGGGTCTTTTGTAGGTTTAGTTGACCTGGACCAAAGCAGCTGTGGTAGATTTCTCTCCTTACATCTCTTTTGTAGATTGTTTCCTCTGTGGGACCTATATACTGGATATAATGTAGATACACAAATGGCTGGTGTGAAAGGCACTTCTGTCTCTACTGAAAGCAATAGCAATTGCTTATATTGTTAGCTCTTAATTGAGACCAGCACCACTATGGGCCACGAAAGGTGGGGATTTATAAGAAAATAAGGTCAGGGAATGTAAGGAGAATGCATTTGTAAAAATGTTCACATTGGAAGGTGAATGCAGAAATATGACTGCATGTATAATTCTTGCATACATCAGATGTATCAGGAGATATGTTAAGCACTGTTGATATTGAATGGCAAAATTCAGTTAAAACATTTTGAAATAATTATTAGGAAAAATACGTAAAAATGAAATGCATAGTGAAAAGAGTGTAAGGACAGATTTATACTGTAGAGTCACAAATGATTCTACTTGAAAGAAAAAGGAGTAACTATCATAATTATTCTCCTTTCTGCTATGTTAAAAACCATTATAAACAATATAGTTATAAAAGCTGCTTTTAATACAAAAAGCAGTCATGATTAAGATTGCTCATCTTCCAAGTTGCAGCCTGGTCCACCTTTAACTTACTCCTTTGCACACCAGGACATGAACATTGATTGCTCCCAAACAGTCTTGTAAAAATAGACATCTCATTTTAATACAGTGATGATTTCAGTTGGATTTGCCTCATATATCTTACAAAATAAAACTACTGTTAAGTGTAAAACAATAAGACTGCTTTCGTTTATGGTTTCTGAAATCAGTCTCATTCCTTTATTTTTAATATATACGTATCCGTATCATGTGTGTAAAAGGGATAACAGAAGAGTAGCAGAGCCATAAACAGTATAAGGAAATCTAAGTAGGAAAAAGCACTTCTCTGAAACACATCACAATTCATTGTGAATATTTCTGGTGCCATAGGCTAAATCTGAGTTCAAAGAAGATGTAAATGTAAAAGAATGATTTATGTGGCTGCACTATTTGATGCTTTATTCCAAGGCTTAGTCTCATAATTTATATTCCTCTCTGCTTTAATAAGATATTTTTACTGTGATAAAAAAAATCTGCTAATTCCAAAATTCTTAGACTGAATTCTGCAACTTTCCTAGCATAGGTTTGCAGTGTGTATACCTCATCAGCCAATTGGTTTCCTGGACCAATTTTGATAACTCCAATTTCAGCTTATTTTTTTGAATTGCCTGACAACTGAACTTGAAAATTAGTGGCTCCAGGAACCAAGAAAAAATCTCTGAACATCCTGTAGTTATAATTCTTCTCATTCATTCATTTCTTCATTTTTCCCATTTTTTCATTCCTTCTTCCCTTTCCACATCAAGGTCAGTGTCGTACTTTGTCTCTAGGCCCAACGTTCTTTATGTAACTGGTGCCTAGCTACATGTGTGAAGGGGTAGAGGAATAGTGTTGCAGCTGACCGGCCATCTTCAGACACTCACAAAGCAGGAGGGATTCTCGATGTACATTTGGTGGCTGTCTGGACCACCTGATTCTCTTCATGAGTCTGGGATGTTTAGGTTGGTCAGTTCCCCAGTGCCAAGTTCTGGATCACTTTTCTCCCTACCACCACTTTCTAAGGACTGGTCTATAAGATTTGGATTCAGAATCTGCTTATTGTGTGATCTTTAGTACTCATCATCAATGTAATATTAAAATATAAAGAATTCTATATCTGTTAGGGACAACTCAGGCATGCATTATTTTAATTATCTCATACTCTATGCCTTTCCATTAAAGAATTGCCCATCAGGAAGGATTAAAATAATATGTATTTGGAATCTAATTTTGAGGGTACTCAGTGAAATCAGTGTATCCAAATACTTATTAAAAACCTATTACTGTCCCAAGATTGGGCCAGCTACAATAGGAGATAGCAAGTGAGAGGAAAGAATGTCTGCCTGCAGGAAGCGTAAACATGTACCTGAGGTGGGCTGTGGATTTTTAGAGCATGAAAAGACATTATGTGGTTGCCTTCTACGTATAACTTGCGTTTTTAATTGTGTTAATAGTAGAAAGAAACATGATGTTCTAGATTTTTAAAACATTTCTTTTTCAGAAAAGAGAGGGAATTTCTTTTTTAAAGAAATTCAGTATTTTAAATATAATTTTATTGAAGATACACATTGCAAAGCAAAATTTTATTCTTTTTTCTGTGATTTATTGTTGTACTCCCGTATTGGTAAGCCTTTCCCTTAAGTCATTCAACACCACACTTTTAAAGTAACAGATCTCTATTACTATGAATAGATTGAAATACAGATATTTATAGGTCTTTATATCATAATTTTATAGCCTTTCTGCTTTGGGGCCTTTTACCTACTATCTACAATTGTGTACTGTTGTGTAAGTTACCTCATAAAATACATATTTTAGCAATGTGTGCTGCTCTGGATCCTGTTTTATTTAGAAGAATCTTCAGCAGCTTTCTATGAAAGCTGTGTTTAATGGAAGTAAAGATGTATCCTTTGGTTGTTGCTTAAGTGTTCTTTCTTTCTACCAAATATTATTCTTGTAATAATATCATACCCCTTTCTTCTGTTCTCTTGCTACCTCAATGGATAGAGTGCATGATTATGGAAGCATAATTCAGTTTTTAATCGGCCTTTTATGATACTGATTTGGTAAAAGAATCATCTATGTGTCATAAAGTGACTCGGAATATATGGCTTATGAGGTTAAAAACCACACTTATGTACACTCGGCAATTGTAATGAGTCATAAAAATAGTTTGTTCATGTTGACAAACCAAAAATGACTTAACTATATTCAGAATTTAAAAACTACTATCAGTAATATCCAACTTTCACATGATCCAGTCTACTTGCTTAATTTGAGAACAAAAGTAATCCGACTTTCTATTTTAACATTTAACAACTTCTTTTTGCATGTACCTGACAAGTATTGTTAGATTTATGGGAATCACATTATGCATAGTCTTGTAGTATCCATACAATATTTTGTCAAATTATTTTGTAATTTTCAAAACAATCATCATCGAAACACTTGCTTTTAAAAGCAGGACACACAAGCCAATGTGCAATAGGTAATTGCATATTCTGGGAAAAAAAGAATGACTCAGCAAGTACTTTTGGGGTGCCTCTAAGCTTTCAGCCTTGAGCAGATTACTCTGTATAATGTTGTGCTCTCCACTGGCAGCCTTATAATCTTAACACAGTTAGCTTAACCTTTATTATCCTGTGTTAGATCCTGACCTACAGGTTCTCCTCTTCCTTTTGACTTCCAATTACAGTGCTTTGTAAAAACTCCTTATTCATCCCCTTTTTGATCCTTGATTCTTCATATTGTACTATGTTCACTCACAATATCTACATTTGGTTCAGTATGTGCTTTAGTTTGATACCATTTATACTGCTTGGGGGAAAAAAACATGTAAGCGCATGGGCCATGGAATTAGATAAATCTGCCTTTATATGAATGCTGCTTCATCTCTTATTATCTGTGGGACCTTGAACACACCTATTGTCTCTGAGCCTCAATTTATTCATAAAATGGGGATAAATACATACTCCATTTGAATACTATGATCATGTGATTGTTGTATGAAGAGTACATGGGGTAACAATTATGGTTTGTTCCTCTACTAATCTAAATGCATTTTAATAATAGTGGAGTACATGATGACTTAGCACCATTGCATGTGTCCATCATAAATTTATATACCTTCCCAAACATCCTTTACCACATGTATTGGTAGTTCCCATGCATACCATTGATAATACTAAGCTTAATAACTGCCTAATCAGTGTCTTTTATTTGTTCCTTATCAAGATCCTGAATGATAGGGTTGTAAAAATGTTACATAAATTAAAAGCTTCTGTTTTTTTCTGTCTTCAGGGGATAGTTGTGCTAGTCAGCACAGGAAGATGAGAATTACACTTGTAGTGTAATTTATTTGGCAAATAGTAGTGATATTGCAACATGTGTACTTAGGGTTGGGAGGATTTAAACTACCTTGTTACCATTTCTGGGAAGTAGAGAAAGCCTGTGGGGAGCAAATTAAAGCTTTCTGATGATTTGTGTAGGCTTAATACAATCAGTGAAGTAAATAAGGCACTGAGTCATAACTAAATGGAATTCAGTTGTAGAGAGGCATAATGTTGTAGAAGAGTGATATACGTGAAGGTCAAATATAGAAGTGAATTCAAGGAAAACTTTATACTTTGAGAGGTGCATCGTCTCTGGTATTTTGAGTTTATTTCTGACATGATGGTTTAAAAGGTTATCTTTCTATGTTCTGCACTTTTTTATTTCAATATGGGCAAATATTAACTCTAAAAACTTGATCATTGGTTTCTTTGAATTTCCAGTATTTTCTTCAGTAACTCATAATATCATGTTATTTTCTCAGGAATTCATGGCTCATTTCAAGACATACTTACTTTTTGGTCCCTGATAGCCTAATATAATATGATAATAAGAATGACTAAAGTCATTCCTTAAGCTGTATTTTCAAACATAAAAAAGACTGAAAAACATAGAAAAGACATAAAATGTCTATTATACATGAGAAATATGTTTCAAAGTAAAAAATAAATATGTTTTTTCAGAATTTTTTTTTTGGGGGAAAAAAACTGTTCTACAAATCAAAGTCAGATATGATCTTTGTATAGAAAATGTTTTTGAATAGAATGACTTTGAATAATCAGTGATAATTTTTGTACCTTACTTTTGAATTTACACTTATATAAAATCAAACAATATGTTGAGATGGTCCTGTGTGCTTATTCATATTATTAAAACTGAGCACGGTGTAGGTAGCTCTGATGATAGAAAGTTACTAGGGGATAAAAAAAGAAAAAGGTGACACATTCTTATTGGTCAAAGAGAAACTGACACATCAGCCTCATTCTGTCTGCTCCCAAATCCTGTTCTTATTCTGCTACATTAATTTGTCAATAATCTTTATGTTTGAAATTTTTGAGTTTAACTTTTTATTGTTTTGAATTTCTAGGCTATTTTGCCCAGTTTAAAGGAGTTTTACCTGTATATTAACTCATCATATATATACATTTATATACGCACACCCATACAAATATATAGGCTTATATTAAACTATATATTAAACTATGTCTATATGTTATATACCATATATGCCATGCATGCCATCATATATATAAACGTGTATATGATATATATATATACCATATATATTATATATATTATATCTCTGTCTATCTCAAAATAAGTTCACCAAGCACTTCCTTCTTGTGGTAATCCTTCCAAAGTTGATTCATGCTTTTCATGGGTAATTTTAACCCCCTATTTACTATATCTGTTACAGTGGAACAAGGCAGGTTTGTTGTTAAACCACCATTATTCATTATCAAAAATTTATGCCAGGGCTCCATGAGAGCACAGAATGAATCACTAGTTTACACTTCCTTTCCATGGAAATTGCTTAAACCTTAAATATGAGAAGGGGAGACCAACTGGAAGAAAACTATGAATCACCAAGAACAATTCATTATTCTTTAAAAAATGAAAATGACAAGTGTTCATTTATTTGTAAGATACATTTAATGCACAAGTCAGTACACTGTATTAGGAGTTTATACAGATGAATGAGATAAATTAACCTCAAGCACCCAAGGAATTTATAATCTAGTAAGAGAGATATACAAAAAGAGCTAAAGAAGCAAATAAATATTCTTTTTTTTAAAAGAGTAGAATGGCATAAAGCAAAGCAGATGATACTGTGGTGATACTATGATAGCAAATAACAGGTGGGCTGTGTGTGTGTGTGCAGTTTAAAACCAGGAGTTCATTTTTGATGGAGTGATTATGGAAAATACAAAAAGGAACATTTATGCTAAGATTTGAAGTTGCCAAGTAGCTAGCCATGCAGATAAGAGGAAATAGCATTCCAGGCAATTACATATGAGAAAACCATTTGGAGGCAGGGCTTGCTCCATGTGTTTGAGGGATTTGATTATCTTTTGAAGACTCAAGTTTTTATTCTGTTGCTTTGCAAATGTTTATTTCTATCAATGAAGTCATTATTTGCTGGGTAGCAATGTTATTCATGAGTTCATTACCCAAATCTGCTTCAGTTTTTCCCTTTGGAAATGGAGTGTGTTCTAAAGGAAATTCTGATGGTCCTGCAGGTCTCACTGACATCTGGGGCATGGGGATGTCATTCTTAAACTCTTTGGGATTTGAAATTCACCTGTCTGTAACTGATTTTGAATATAGGTATGGAAACATTTGGGCTTTTCATATAAGTGAAAAGGAAAAAGGAATGAAGTGAAACATTAAAAGAAAGAATTTTACTCAATTTTCTTGGTCTTTTAATACAGAGTAATGCACAGAGATACATTAATATCTGAAACTAGGAAAGAAACATCATTTTGTGGCTTTTATATTTGCTGTATACTCTTGACAAAAGAGCATCATTTGGAAAGCCCAAGAATGAGCAGTGGCATTTACTTATAGCTTATTATATCCCATGAGCTGTTAGAAGTGCTTCATTTTTTTCACCTAATCTTTATACTGCCTTATAAGCTATAAGGCAGTATAAGTTACTCTTACTAGCTTTTGACAGTTGAAGAAACTGAGGTACAGTTAGGTGAGCTAACTGATCACATCTGAAACCTTTAAAATAGTTCCTGGATTACTCTGGTTTCTGTTTAAGAATGCTAATTGGGAGTCCCAGACATATATCAGTGGGAGGAGGAGAGTGAGTTCAGGGTATTTATTTTCTGTCTCCTGTGTGAGGTCACCTTGAGCTAGGTGTTTACCTCAAACCAAAGTCACGCTTTTCTAAAGGCAGCCTGCTCTTTATCACTCTTATTCAGAACTCCACAAATTTCTCTCCTGTCTATCCTTTGGGCCTAAGACTGGTTACTACCTCACTGCTACTACCTCTGAATTCTTGTACTACTCCTCGTTTTTCTGCTGCATCCCACCCATATCTGTGTAATTTATGTCTTTGAAAAATAAATCCTTCTCAAATTATGCTGTTTTGAGTTTGCCATTGTTTCCTATTGGGATTTTAGCTCGTATCAGTACTAACTACTACATTCAACTGCCTATGTATAAAAGCTCATCTTAGCTCACTCTATGTGAGTTGATGACTTGTTCAATCTAATCAGGAAGTGTTATCTGTTGGAATGTATTATTCAGACTAATGCATGCACATCATATTGCAAAACTTAGAACACCTCACACAGACCTTTATCTTCTGTCTTTTACAAGATGAAATCTTCATGTTCGTTGGTATTTTAGCAGCACAACAAAGGCTGACTTGGTGTTAAAGATGCTGAGAGGCAGCATCCCTCCAGAAGGGCATGAGGTCTGACCAGAAGCAGGACTGATCTCCAAATGGCCACCCCACAGCATAGTCGAGTGACTTCTCTTGGAGAAAACATAATTCTTTTTACTTAAAATAATATGACAAATGGAATGAACTTGATGGAAACTAATGTTCCAGGTGTGTATCTTAAATGTCTCTTTTTGAAAATCCTCTACTTTAAGGAAGTTGATGCATCAGTTGTTCACAACTTCTTGAATATTTTACTCTGTTTTCTATGGGGAGAATTTCCTTATATCTTGCTTTTATTCCATCCTTTGTAGGAGTGCTTTATTGTACAAACTAGACTCCTTATTAAGTTGCTACAGGAAAAAAATATAAAAACACATTTTATTGTTGAACAAATTGCACAGCCAAGATTTTTTGGTTACCTAGTAACTTATAAAGAGTAATAAGGAGAAACTAGCAAGTTACAAAAGAACTTTTGCATTTTATCTCTTTATTTCCCAGACCCATGGTTTAGTAGATACTAATGAACAGCAAATGGCCAAACAGCTGGCAGCAGAGAAAGAGGCAACATAGAAAAGGTCCACAAAAGCATAACCAACATTGTAAGATCCTTTATTCCTTCCTTCATCCAACATTATTCAGCATCCCAGTACAAGATAGTGAGATAGAATTAGTGAAGAATATAGATGTAACTTAGGAGCACTCTGCATCTTTAAAGATTTAAACCACTAAGGAAGAAGAAATATATGTGCACAGATAACATAATTACTAGGCAGTGGTTTCTTGAGGAACAAGATACAGTAGAAAAAGATGATTTACAGCCTAGGATGGTGAGTTAAGGGAGAAGGTAAAGAAGAAATAAAGAGGAAGAATAGTAAGGCATGCTTTCTACTCTGAAAGGAGAAAAGATCTAATCAGAGAAGCAGCCATGTTCAAAAATACATCTTTGTGACTGTGAAAGATATGATCTGGAGGTGAGGCTGGACTGAGAATGGAAGCATCAGGCCACAAGGACAGAAAGGAAACTTTTCTGTCAAGGTCTTTGTCTTGTTCCCAGCTTCAAGATCACACCTTTCCAAAACCAGTGGTAGAATAGTGAGTTCAGCATGGAGAAAGTCATGATTCAGCAAGTAAAATTAAACATGAGTAAAGACATTAATAATGACATCAGCCTTCATATAGCAAAGTCTTAGTTTTGTTTTGTTTTTTTTTTTTTTTGTTTTTTTTTTTTTTGTTTTTTTTTTTTTTGTTTTTTTTTTTTTTGTTTTTTTTTTTTTTGTTTTTTTTTTTTTTGTTTTTTTTTTTTTTGTTTTTTTTTTTTTTGGGAATGCAGCAGAAGTACTGAAAATGATTTGAGCTCAAAGTGGCTGCTTCAAAAGCACAATGCCTCCGCTGTGTTTTAAGAGCGAGTGATAATTTTAAAATAATTATTCCACATCTACAGAAGAGTAATTGCTTTTCACATTAAAGAAAGAGATAAGCCCTCAAGTTTTATAATATAAAAGTGTTATGCATATGCATTGGCTAATGCTCTCAGAGGATTTTTACTACACATTTGGCATTGTGTGCTGTAACTCAGAGTGTCATGGCACTGTGCTGTTACATGAAAACATGGATTGTTTCCTAACCGAGGTGGACAGAAGTAGGTGAAGAATAATGATATCCTGTTTTGTGGTTCTTTTATATGCATAGTCTGTGATTACTCTCTTTTTTTTTTTCTTTAAGTGAGGTAGTTATTTTAAATTAAAAATATTTTTTATTGGTCATATTATTAAAGTAGCCGATGAAGCTTGTTTATTTGAATAAAAAATGCTCTGCAATCTGTGAAAATCAGCATTCATTGTTAATTATTGATTAATTTATTTTTCCATCTAAATAAATATTATTAAGCGCTTTTAATTTGCAAAATGCTATAATTATTGCTGAAAGAGATATCAAGAGAAATCAATGCGGTTTCTAGCTTCAAGTAACTTATGTTTAGCAAGTAACAGACATAAATAACATTAACATATATATAAGAAATTTTGAAACAAAATGTAATCAATTATAAAGTTCTCAGTAGCAGTAAAATGAAGTGTTATGGGATTTCTAGGAGTGCTGATCTTAGTTTTATATTTTTACTTTCTTCCTCACCCACAGCTAGAAATAATTGTTTGTTTCCTACATGGTCAGTGTGACCCCAGTATTTGGTACCAAATATAACAGTACATTCGACATCATCTCAGCTTTGTTGCCAACCTTGCTATGCTGCTAATGTATGTGCATTCATTCAATTTATTTGATAATATTTATTGAATGTCTACTCTGAGCCAGGAATTATTTTAGGAACTCATTGTATATTAGTGAAAACATAAATATCTTGCTCTCTTGGAGTGTATATTCTAGTTGAGGGAACAACAAATTATATATACAATTTCAGGTTGAAGAGTTGGTATGAAAAATTTTTTAAAATGAAGCAGCATAAGAGGGTTAGTGATGATGAAGTTAGGGGTATCATTTTAAGGAGAACAGTCAGGAAAAGAGCTCTCTAAGAAGATGATTTTGAGCAGAGAGCTGAAAGATGACAGGGAGCAGGTGATGTGGGCCCCTTGGGACGGCAGAGAGTGTGTACAAGTTCTGGTGGTAATATCAGCAACTCGAATTCGCCTATCTTCTCAGTACCACGTTAATACCTGATTTCCATTAATTGTGGACCTATTTTATTTTTGTAACTACCTGTAAATTATCTGGCCGGTACCTGTGGTCTCTTACATCTTCAGGCCCTGCCTGGTTTTTGCAAATTTGTTTTGTAACTTGAAGCCCTTATTTGAACTTCAGCCCTAGGATTGATGCCAGCCACCTCTTTCCACACATTATAGATGCAACCTGTCTGACTTTCTATTGTGTGTAGAAATCCTGTCAGCAGGCTTGTGAAGAGAGTCAGTGTACTTGCTAGTTACTTAAGCTTAATCTCTTTACCATCAGCAGTTTGTATGGATTATTGCTATTATCTGTTACCATAATTTGAATAAACTGTTTTCATCCACTGTATTAAACTGTTCAAAATAGATTCTTCTCCTCTTCCACGATAGCAGTTTTAGGTGGATCCTTACCCCTCACCCCCAATAGAAGTACATTTTCAAGTTTTCCTTGCAGTTATATAGAAGGCCAATAGAATGTGAGTTGAAGTATGGACAAGTTACAAGTCATTTCCAACTTAAAGACAAGCTACTTGCCCTAGACAACACTTCTCCCCTTTCAGTGAACTGGAATATTGCTGTGTCGGTGACCCAGCTCTCACCATGCTGGTAAGGACTATGCGCTAGCAGGTTTCAGAGGAATGAGACGGAAGGAACCTGGCTCTCCTGTAGAGCAGAGCTACCCTGGGTGAACTGTTATATATTAGCATAACTCTCTATCTTATTTAAACCTACCCTCTTTGGGTTTTCCTTGTTCCAGTAGGTTCAACCTTAGCATAACAATTATAAGTACCTCTGTAAACATCTTACTATATGAGGCAGATATTCTACTGCTCCTGCTACCCTGGTGAGGATACCCAACTTTGGGAGAACGAAATACTCCACTTCTTTTTTTTTTTTTTTAATTTATTTATTTTTAAAAAATTTTAAATTTTATTTATTTATTTTTATACTCCACTTCTGTTTTTTTCCCACCACAGTTATGTCTATCTTCCTTTTTGCTGCTGCTTTTTCTCCTCCTCTTCTTCCTCCTCCTCCAGCAGATGCAGTGAGGTATAATTTACATATTATAAAATCCATCTGTTTTAAATGACGATTCAGTTATCAGTAGTAAATTTACAGAGTTGTGCAACCATTACCAAAATCCAGTTTTTAGAACATTTCCATCACCAACAAAATCCCTCATGCACATTTGCAATCAATCAAGCCCCATTCCCACATCAGCCCCAGCCAACCACAGATCTGTTTCTACAGATTTTTTGATTCCAGGCATCTGATGTCAATGAAATTAGACAATATGTAGTCTTTGGTGTCTGACATCTTTCACTTAGAAGGAGTTTTAGATGTTCATACATGTTGTAGCATGTATGAAGAATATATTTCTTCCAATGATGAATAATTTTCCATTGTAGAAATATCACATTTGTTTTTCCACTCAAAAGTTAAGAGACTTTGGATTGTTTGCACTTTTTGATTATTATGAAAAATGCTACTATGGATATTTATGTATAAGTCATTGTAAGGTCATATATATTTTATTTTGAGTCATAATCTGCTTGGGCTGCTGTAACAAAACACCACAGACTAGGTGACATAACAGAAATTTATTTTTTCACAGTTCTGGGCAGCAGGATAAAACTTCTAGTAGTGTCGGTGTCTGATGATTAACACTCTTGGGTTGCTGCTTTCTTCCTTTGTGCTCACATGTCCTATTCTTTGTGTGTGCATGGAGGGAGAGAAAAAGCAAGGTCTTTGGTGTCTCTTCGTTTAAGGACACTAATCCTTTCAGATCAGGCCCCACCCTTGTGGCCTCATTTAACTTTAATTACATTCTTAGAGGCTCCATCTCAAAAATTCAGTCACACTGAGGGTTGAGGGCTTCAGCACTCAGATTTTGGAGGGATAGAAACATTCAGTTCATAACATTTTTCTTGGGTAGATATCTTGGAAGGGGAATGCTCAGTCATATGGTAAATTAATGTTTAACTTCCTAAGTAACTGTGCAACTGTTTTCCAAAATGTGTACAGTTTTACATTCCCTCCAGCAATGAATGAGGAGTCTAGTTTCTTCACATCCTTGTCAGTTTTGTGAAACATATAAAGTGGAATCTAATTAAGGTTTAAATTTCTGTTTCTCTAATGATTAATGTTACTGAGTATATTTTCCTGTGCTCACTGGCCATCTGTATATTTTCTTTGATAAAGTGTTTATCCAAATCTTATTTGTATTTAATTAGATTTTATGACTTATTTAACTTTAAATATTCTTTATATATATACTTGATAAAAGTTCTTTATCAGATATATGGTTTGCAGATGTTTTCTCCCAGTCTTTTTTCCCTCTCTTCTTAATGGTACTTTTTGAAGTGCAAGTTTTAATTTGTTGAAGTTCAGTTTATCATTTTTTTTCTTTTAAGTAGCTTGCTTCTGACATCATGTCTAAGAACTCTCTGAATAATTCAAGGTCACTATGATTTTTCCTGCTTTCTTCTTAAAATTTTATATATTTATTTCCTTATATTTAGACCTAGGAGCAGTTTTGTATTTGAGTGTGGTATGAGACAGTATTTTGGCATGTGAATATACAGTTTGCCTACTCTATTTCATAGAAAGATTATCCTTTCCTTCATTGAATATCCTTGGCCCCTTTGTTGAAAATCAGTTGACCGTAAACATATAGGTTTATTTCTGAACTTTCAATCCTGTTCACTTGATCTATGTGCCTGTCCTTATGCCAGTAACATATTGTAGACTTACAGTAAGTTTTGAAATCGAGTAAATTCTTTTTCCTCTTTTTTCAAACTTATATTTGACTATTGTGTCCTTCTCATTTTATATAAATATTAGGATCAGCTTTTAATTTCTTCAAAACAGCTTTCTGGGAAATCAACAAGGGTTGTATTAAATCTATAGGTCAATTTGAAAAAGGTTGCCGTCTTAAGAATATTGAGTCTTTTATTTCATGAGCGTAGAATGTATCTCCATTTTTTAGAATGTTATGATTTTAATATAATAATGTTTTATTATTTTAATAATATTTTTTGCTTTTCACTGTACAAGTCTTATGCTTTTAATTTCTTCCTTAAGATATTATTCAGTTTCATGAGACTGTGAATGGAATCATTTCCTGTATTTTATTTTTAGTTTGTTCTTCCTAATATATAAAAATAATTTATATACAAATATATATATATTTTGACCTGGTCACCTGTGGCCTTGAGGAACTCAAAAGTTTTTCATGTATTCCTTTGGATTTTCTACAAACAAGATTATGTTATGCAAATGAAAAATTTTAATCCTCCCTTTCTAATCTAGATGGCTTTTAAAATTTTATTTATTTAAAAAATATCTATTTTCATGATTACACTGCTTAGAACCTCTAATACAATGTTGAATATAATTTTGAGGCAAGAAAACCCTTCCTGTTTCCAGTGCTAGATGGAGAACATTTTGTCATTCACATTTGAGTATGAGTTAACTGTTTATTTTCCATAGAGGCCTTTTATCACATTGAGGAAATTTATAGGATTTATGGGAATTTATCAAGGCCCATGATGACTCTCTTATCCCCCAGATAGCCTTGTTAAATTTCTGGCTAGTCTTCTGGTCTGTTGCTTGATCCAACTTGTATTGCAGCCTCAGGTTTGTAAGGTATTGACCTTCCTTAATTGTTTGATACCTAGATTGTTATCATTTTCTCTACTGCCTGTGAGTATGATTCTTTTTCCCCACATACCACTCCGAATCAAATCCTCAACCTCCTGGCATGGAAGCTTTTGGTTTTCATGTCCTTCCCTAGCTGCTAGAACTGCCTTTCCAGTGGAACTGAGGAGTGGGGTTGCGGGTGAGGCTAAAATGCCATGGACTTACTCTTCTTAAATAATGTTCAGTAGTTTATTTTTTTTTTTTTTGAATAAGTAATTTTCAATTTGTTGTATGCCTTTGGTTAGATTTAAGAACATTGAAAAAAATTTTTGGTCAACTTTGTCCAGTTTTATCATTGCTTTTGGGGGATATTTGCTGAGCTTCACACTTTGTCATTTATGAAGCTCCACATCATCCCTCCCCCTTCTATAGTAGGGATAGAGAACTTTAGATCATAAGATTAAGATTTTATAGAGGAAGTATCACCTTAGCTAAAAAATTAATGGTAGGGAGTATATGAAATTCATTTATTAGGGTATTTCAGAAGGAGAGAAGAGTATCAGAAAAGTGGACTCTGGGTAGGGAAAAACCAATAGTTTAGTTTGTGGAACCTTATCTATTTTAAGGACCAGAAAAGGTTGTCATAGTAAATTAAAATGAGCTGGTAATAGGTTTTGAATATCAAACTAATGTTTCTGAATTTAATATCTTAGGAAATAGCAAAGAATGAGAAGGTTTGAGTCATGGAATGATTGCATTTTTATGTATATCTACGTTAGGAAAGAAAACAGCATCCCACAATATATAAATGATAGACTAGAGGTCAAGAAACTGAAATCAGGGAAGCAGTTGGAAATCTGTTGAAATTGTCCAAATGGGAGGTAATAAGTTCTCCGACTCGGATAGCTATAATGGGAAGGGGAAAAGTGAACTGCTATGAAGCTATGCTGCTGGAAGACTTGGACCTTACTATAATTCTGGGGCCAGTACAAGGAAAAAAATCAAAGAAGATTCCTAGCTTTTGGCCTTTGGAACTAGACAAATAAAAAATTAATAGAAATAAGGAACATAAAAGGTAAGACATATAGGGTAAGTGTAAACAGTAGCTAGCACTTACTGAATTCTTAGTATGTTAAGGCATAGTCATATGAGTTTTACATAAAATATTTAGTTACTCCTCACACAGGCCTTTGTATATATTAGAAAAATAAGGTGGTGAGGTTAGTCAACTTTAACCAAAATTAAATAACTAATAAGTGTCAGAGTTGGAATTTTAACCTCTGTCTGAATATACGTTTCAGGATATAACTGAAAAGTGGCACTGGGGCTCTATAGAGAAAGGATGGAGCAATGGTTTAACATCACTTTGTCTGGAGGTGAAAGTTAAAGCTGATATGGGATGAGATTACCAGAGAGCAATAGAGGGGAGGAGAGAAACCAATTGATGTATCATTGCAAATACTTACATTTTGTGAGAAAAGGAAATAGAGAAAGAACAAGTTTGAAATTGAAAGAGGAACCAGTAGAGATCATTATCCCTGAGGAGAAAACCCTTCTTTGGAGGGTGGTTATCTTTTTTTTTTTTTTTTTACCTTTGCTTTGGGTCCGTATCACAAGACCCCACATAAATTAAATGTATAGTTTGACCCATTTAAAAAAATCTTTTTAAATTTTATTTATTTTTTTATACAACAGGTTCTTATTAGTCATCCATTTTATACACATCAGTGTATACATGTCAATCCCAATCTCCCAATGGGGGGTAGTTATCTTAACTGTTATTAAATGTTGTTTGGATATGGGCTGTACCAAAGAGATGAAGAACCCATGATTAAATTATACAGAGAAGTTTCTTTATAGTGTTTGTGGTGTTAATGGAAGACCAGCACAAGCAGTAAGGAGCAAGTGGATGGGGAGGAGTGAACAACGCCAGTAGTCTTTATTCAGTGTTTGATGGTGAAGTTATATGTATATGAATAGCTAGAATTCAGTGAAACATTGAACGTGAACACATGGGGGTATTTTTGAATTGAGTAGAAAAAATCTCAAGGGGGTGGGACAGAAATTTATAGAAGCAATTGGGCCTAGTAAGGTGTTAAAAAGAAAGATTTGGTAAATGTTGAACTTTGACCTAAGGAAACAATCATTTTATTGATACGGGGAAGGAAAGTTGAGGAAATTCACGGGAAGTGGTTATAATCATCTCAGTAATACTTAAGGCAGTGGAACATTGGGGAAGTGAAGTGGAGAGTGGAAAAGGTTTGGAAATGCTGCTGGGGAATGCCAGTTAGGGATGGTTGAAAATACTTCTGAGTCATAGTAAGAATCAAACCGAGATTTCATAGCAAGAATCTGTAAGAGATTATGTAAGACCACCCTTCATAATATTCTCCAGCAATATTCAGAATCTGTCAGCATAATGAAGGTCACCATTTTAGGTATAAATATTATTTTATCTATATTTATGGTTAGGGATTATCTTCAGAAATTTCTGAAAATTATAAGAAATCTTGTGAGTGAATGAGCCATTAGAAAGGGAAAATAATTTCTCTTGGAATGGATGTATTTTCCATATTCTCCTTGTTTCTGTTCAGTCCACATGTGAATATTTGAGGAGATCTGATGTTTCTGTAAAAGAGAGTGGTAAGAGAGGGAATAGAAGTCAAGAGTTTGTAGAATTTTGCTGTAATTCTGTTTTTCCCTTGGGATTTTCCAGAGTTTATTTGTTCACAGTGAACACCAATCTCTTTTAAAAGAGAAGATTTCCCTAATTATTTAAAGTAGTATAGTGGAAAGTGAGTCCAATCTGGAGTCTAAAGCATGAGTTTTGTTTCTGACTCTGACTCTTAAGCAGTTTCTATGAGTAAATATTCCTGAATTGTAAAATGGGGATAAATAATACCTAGATGACTTCACAGATGTATTGTGAGATTCCAGTAGGTGATGGATTGGAAAGTCTACATGATCTATTAAGTGGTGGCATTTATTTTTAAATCCACAAAAATCAACAGCATGCAGGCCCATGCTAGCCTGGACCTGAAGTTTCTGGTTTTTCCAAAAATATTTTGTTAGTTTGAATATATAAAGTTCAGCACCATTAGGAAGCTTTTGAAGATGAAAAATTTGTTGTCTAGGTTAATATTTAAATAAGCTCTAAAGTGATCTGTGAGAAGCTAATACAGTTCTGAAGATTTTAGGCTGATTGTTTAAAGAAAAGTTACAAGTTTTTATAAAAACTTCAATTTAGTGAACATGCATTAGTTTATATACATTGAAGCAGTATGTTTAACTGTTATTATGTTGAGTAAAATACCTTATTTTCTTTATATGATTAGAATGTACTGTAATTGCATCTGAATGTAAATACATCATATATATATATATATATATGTCCAGCTTATCCTCAATGTGAACTGTACATCACAAGAATAAACAGGCACTCAAGAAAAAATAGATTTTTATCTTCTCTCGCCTGGGTAATGAAAGAGACTCCTCCAGCTTATATGAAACATGGCTATATTATTGACTTAGTTATTAAATTAAGAAAGCTATATGTAAACATGGAGCTAAGTCCTGGAAATAGAAAGATCTCTATCTATGATCATCCTTGCTCTGAGGAGATTTTATTCCAGTGGAATAAGATATATGTGTATTTTAGTAGTCAGCGATGGTAGTGGCATGTGTTCATACCAAAATAGTTTGAAGAAGAACTTAATTCTGTTCATGTAAGCAAGATTTTTTTCCTTCTGCTATGATTTTCCTGGAGTAATTAGCATAGTAAATGCTGTGGCACCACTAACACCCACATAGTCATATTCCTTCTGTTTGTGTAAAAGGTGGCACCATTGAGTTGGAACTCAATATTTTCCATGAATGCATTATTCAAAAATACTTTATCTATGAACATAACTGAAATTTTATACCATAAACTTGAAGATTATAATTTTTTCCAATTGTTTCAAAACAAACTGTATAAAAGGATAAGGGAGAATAAATATTTTATAAAGAAAGGTTTGCTCAGAATTATATAACCTTCCCATTTTTATTATCTTTTATTTGTTTAGACCTAAAGACCCCACAAAATTCCACTATATATGGAATTTCACCATCTTATTAAAAAAGAGAGCCACATGGTATGGCATAAATTTGTGGCTAGCATTTGGAAAACAAGTTATTCTTGAGCTATATACATCTATGACAAAGTCCCAGATTTAGTACATTTAATTAAAATTAATATTATGGCTCATATATTAAAATTTCTCAGATTCTACAAAGACACAGGCTCAGCTCCAATTCTTAAGGCTTAAGTGAGATCAAATCCTAGTTAAGTCACATTCTTTACTAGCCCGGAACCTATAGATGGTAACTCTCTGTATAAGCCTCAATCTCCCCATCTTTAAAATTAATAGGGTAATGATAGACATGGCCATTTAAAGTGTAGTATGTAAGAGGAAGCTTTTTATAAAAATTAGAAAAAAATCATAAAAGCAAATGGTGTATAATAGAAACCAATAGCTATAAAAGATCATCATTCATCATCATAATTCTGACTTGAACTACTGAAAAGAAATGAACCCATGCACAAATGACCATAAAGTAATAATAGTAAGCTTTTTACCTCATAGTTAACAAGGTAGTTTTAGAGCTTTAACACTTCTGCTAAAGAGAGGCTTACCCTCTATATAGAAACAAATTCGTATTCATCATATTTCTGACTTGAACTACAGAAAATAAATGAACCCATGTACAAATGACCATAAAGTAATAATAAATTGTCAGTTTTTTTTTCTCTAGTAGTTAACAGAGCAATGTTTCAGAGGTTTAGAGTTTCTCCTAAAGAGAGACCTACTGTCTCTAGAGAAGCAAATTAATATTCACCTGGCTGTATTAGGTTTTTCAAGGTATATTGACACCTAGATTGCTTTTAAATTGACTTTAATGACCAGAGATTGGGTCAGCCTATAACCCCTTCTCTCAACACACACATGTACACATATGGAACACATATCTAGTAAAGATGCTTCCTGGATTTTTCTACATGAAGCAGCACTGACTGTGGTATTCTGAACTTTAGAATATATTTTAGATAAATTTTCTTTTCTCCTTAAAATTCTATATGGTAGCAGCAACATCAGCAAATCAGCAGAATCACCACATTAACTAACATTACGTAAATAAAACCTTATTATATACCAGGTCTTAATTGACATTCTTCATATACATATTAACTCATTTAATCCTGACAGTGCTATGACGTAGGAGTAGAATTATCCAAACTTAACACAGGAAACAATGCACACCGAAGCAGAATAAAGTAGCAAAATCTATACAATATTAAGTATAAAATAGGATTTGAACTCAGGCAATCTGACTGCAGAGTCCCAATCATAACAAAATGCTATAAACGACCTTCCCTGGCTTCAACCAAATATTTCTAAATGGAAATCTCATATTTCATTTCTTGCCAAAATATTTTAAGAATTTATTTTTGAGGTGTAGGTCAGCCATTGGAAAGTAGTGAGACAATAACTCATTTAAACTTTCCTTTCAGTGTCTCTTAGTAATTTTGAGAGTTTAAAACTCTCCAGAGGAGGGCTTCCCTGGTGGCGCAGTGGTTGAGTCTGCCTGCTGATGCAGGGGACACGGGTTCGTGCCCCGGTCCGGGAAGATCCCACATGCCGTGGAGCAGCTAGGCCCGTGAGCCATGGCCGCTGAGCCTGCGCGTCCAGAGCCTGTGCTCCGCAACGGGAGAGGCCACAGCAGTGAGAGGCCCACATACAACAACAACAACAACAACAAACAAAACAAAAAAAACTCTCCAGAAAATGGGCATAGAAGGAACCTATCTCAACAGAATAAAGGCCATATATGACAAACACAGAGCAAACATCATACTCAATGGTGAAAAACTGAAAGCATTTCCACTAAGATAGGACCAAGACAAGGGTGTCCACTCTCGCCACTTTTTTTTTTTTTTTTTTTTTTTTTTTGATTCACT
>NW_020185337.1:16218703-16370654 GCF_003031525.2 Neophocaena asiaeorientalis asiaeorientalis | reverse complement strand
TGCAGTACACGGGCCTCTCACTGTTGTGGCCTCTCCTGTTGCAGAGCACAGGCTCCGGATGCACAGGCTCAGCGGCCATGGCTCACGGGCCCAGCTGCTCCACAGCATGTGGGATCTTTCTAGACCGGGGCACGAACCCGTGTCCCCTGCATCGGCAGGTGGATTCTCAACCACTGCGCCACCAGGGAAGCCCCACTCTCGCCACTCTTATTCAACATAGTCGTGGAAGTCCTAGGCACGGCAGTCAGAGAAAAACAAGAAATAAAAGGAATACAAATTGGAAAAGAAAAAGTAAAACTGCAACTGTTTGCAGATAACATGATACTATACATAGAAAATCCTAAAGATGCCACCAGAAAACTACTAAAACTAATCAGTGAATTTGGTAAGGTTGCAGGTTACAAAATTAATGCTAGGATATCTCTGGCATTCTTATATACTAACAGCAAATAATCAGAAAGAGAAATTAAGGAAACAGTCCCATTCACCATTGCAACAAAAAGAGTAAAATACCTAGGAATAAACCTACCTAAGGAGGCGAAAGACTTGTACTCAGAAAACTATAAAACACTGATGAAAGAAATCAAAGATCACATAAACAGATGGAGAAATATACCACGTTCTTGGATTGGAAGAATCAATATTGTGAGAATGACTATACTGCCCAAAGCAATCTACAGATTCAGTGCAATCCCTATAAAACTACCAGTGTTATTCTTCACAGGATTAAAAGAAAAAATTTTACAATTCATATGGAAACAGAAAAGACCCCGAATAGCGAAAGCAATCTTGAGAAAGAAAAATGGAGCTGGAGGGATCAAGCTCTCCCCAACTTCAAACTATGCTACTAAGCTATAGTAATCAAGACAGTATGGCACTGGCACAAAAACAGAAATACAGATCAATGGTAAAGGATAGAAAGCCTAGAGATAAACCCATGCACATATGGTCACATAATTTATGACAAAGGAGACAAGAACATACAATGGAGAAAAGACAGTCTCTTCAATAAGTGGTGCTGGGAGAACTGGACAGCTACATGTAAAAGGATGAAATTAGAACATTCCCTAACACCATACACAAAAATAAACTCCAAATGGATTAAAGACCTAAATGTAAGACCAGACACTGTAAAACTCTTAGAGGAAAACATAGGAGAAACATTCTTTGACATAAACCACAGCAAGATCTTTTTTGACCCACCTCCTAGAGTAATGAAAATAAAAACAGAAATAAACAAATGGGACCTAATGAAACTTAAAAGCTTTTGTACAGCAAAGGAAACCATAAACAAGACGAAAGGACAACAACCCTCAGAATGGGAGAAAATATTTGGAAATGAAACAACAGACAAAGGATTAATTTCCAAAATATACAAACAGCTCATGGAGCTCAATATCAAAAAAAACAATCCAATTAAAAAAATGAGCAGAAGACCTAAATAAACATTTCACCAAAGAAGACATACAGATGGCCAAGAGGCACATGAAAAGATGTGCAACATCACTAATATTAGAGAAATGCAAATCAAAGCTACAGTAAGGTATCACCTCACACCGGTCAGGATGGCCCTTATCAAAAAATCTAGAAATAATAAATACTGGAAAGGTTGTGGTGAAAAGGGAATCCTCCTGCACTGTTGGTGGCAATATAAACTGATACAACCACTATGGAGAACAGTATAGAGTTTCCTTTCAAAAAGAGACATGTACCAGACTGTTCATTGCAGCACTATTTACAATAGCTAGGACATGGAAGCAACCTAAATGTCCATCGACAGATGAATGGATAAAGAAGATGTGGCACATATAAACAATGGAATATTACTCAGCCATAAAAAGAAACAAAATTGAGTTATTTGTAGTGAGGTGGATGGACCTAGAGTCTGTCATACAGAGTGAAGTAAGTCAGAAAGAGAAAAACAAATACCGTATGCTAATGCATATATATGGAATCTAAAAAAATAAAAAAGGTGCTGCTGAACCTAGTGGTAGGGCAGGAATAAAGACATAGACACAGAGAATGCACTTGAGGATGTAGGGCGGGGGAGGGGGAAGCTGGGGTGAAGTGAGAGAGTGCCATGGACATATATACACTACCAAATGTAAAATAGTTAGCTAATGGGAAGCAGCAGCATAGCACAGGGAGATCAGCTTGTTGCTTTGTGATGACCTAGAGGGGTGGGATAGGGAGGATGGGTGGGAGGCTCAAGAGGGAGGGGATATGTGAATATATGTATGCATGTGGCTGATTCACTTTGTTGTACAACGGAAACTAACACAGTATTGTGAAGTAATTATACTCCAGTAAAGATCTATTTAAAAAAAAACAACAAACAACAGGACATTGTGACTCATTTCTGTGTTTTCAACATAAGAAGAATAAAAAAGATGAAAATATCTCAATACTCAAGAGAATGAAAAGACAAGACACAGACTGGGAGAAAATATTTGCAATATATCTGATGAAGGACTATTATCCAAAATTAACAAACTCAGCAATAAGAAAACAACCCCATCAAGAAATGGAACTTAATTGAAGGCCTTAACTGACATCTCTCCAAAGATATATGATGGAAAATAATCATCAGCTCCACATCATGTGCCATCAAGGAAATGCAAAGTAAAACCACAGTGAGATACCACTACAGGCCTATTAGAATGGCCAAAATCTGGAACACTGACACACCACATGCTAGGCAGAGTGTGGAGCCTCTCATTCATTACTGGTCGGAATGCAAAATGGTACAGCTGCTTAGGGAGACAAGTTGGGCAGTTTTTCACAAAACTAAACATACTTTTATGATAGGATCCAGAAATCATGATCCTTGTTATTTACCCAGAGGAGATGAGCCCTTTTTATTCCCTATTAATCTTTCAATTAAATGGTAAAATTTTAATTTTATGATACCTTAGAAATAATTGTCTGATAGGATTGTGCTATCACAAAATCTTAGACTGGAGGGTCCTCAGAGATTATCTAATTTAAATTACTAGTTTCACACTTTAAGAAATTAAGTGTAGAAGAATAAGTGTACTGAAATCATGTAGGTAACTAGAGGCCTAACCAGGGACTAGAATGGGGATCTTCAGACTATTAGTGCCCCAAAGTGAGAAGGTGTTTAAGTTGGAATGAAGAAACAATGTTTCAATACATACTGAGAGATAATAATACACAGTGTTTAAGAAGCAGCCTTTATGGGAAGAAAGCTTGTGTTAGAAAAAACCCAACACTTACTAACTTTATAAACTTCACAGAATTTTTTGTCTCTGAATTTCTTATTGGTGAAATGGAAATAATATTACTTCAAGTTCTATTGTGAGGATTAAGTGAGGTAGTAAATGTAAAGCATTTATAACAATGCCTGGCACAAAGCAGTTTTCTTTTCCAATGTAATTTATATTTATTAGAGAACCTTTTGTAAAATACAAAATAATCAGGAATAAAACACATCATTGATAATCTTAATACCTAAAAAAACATATACTTGAAGACTTTTCCATTTTAATCTTTCATTCTATTTACTTTTTATTTCTCATTTGTGTTTTTTAAAGTCTATTTTGTACAATTATGTTTAGAAATCTGACTTTTGCACACATGGAAGTCTAGATATCCTAGATTTCATTTGCGTAAAAACACCTAAGAATATTGCATAAAATTAAAATCAAACAAAAAACCTATCATTTGAATGCATAGGTGAGTTTTTAAGAAAATAAGAAATTCAGTTGAGTCAAGGAACTAAGGCATTTGACAAATGACTATAGTTCATGAGTTCTCAAGATGTCGCTAGGCCTGGGGGCATCTTCCATCAGATCCCGACTGGCCTGGAGATTTGCTTTTGATGGTTTTGGCACGTGTGTGGAAAGGTTTGGGCCCATGCTGGTTTGGGAGTCAGTTCTCAATGGACATGTGACAGTATGCCAAGAGCAAACAACAAACAACACAATACAAAACTCAGTTACACCCGCTTGGCCCCTGGCGCCAGGCCGGGCGGTGGGCAGGTAGTACGCGGGGCAGCTCTCGGCCAGAGATCTTGGCGGCAGCGCTGCTGGGGCTGAGGGCGGCGCAGCGCTGGTTCCGGACGCGGTGGGACAGGAGCCGTGCCTCGTGGCCATGTCAGCAGGTGCTCACTGGTGGACCGCAGAGGAGAGGAACCAAGTTATGCTTGACCTGAAAGCAGCAGGATGGCTGGAATTAAGTGAGAGAGATTCCATCTACAAAGAGTTCTCTTTCAAAAATTTTAATCAGGCATTTGGCTTTATGTCCCGAGTTGCTCTGCAAGCCGAGAAGATGAATCATCACCTGGAGTGGTTCAATGGGTACAGCAACGTCCAGATAACTCTAACATCGCATGACTGTGGAGTGCTGACCCAAAGAATGTGAAACTGGCCAAGTGTATTGAAAAAGCAGCAGCTTCTGTGTGATTTCTTCCAAAACGCAAGTAAAATCTTATATGCACATCTATCTCCAATGTATTTTGAAGGCAGTTTATCAATACATGAACAAATTAAGCTGTAAATTTAGTTCACCTTTTGAACAATCACGTTTTGTAAAATCAGTGCTTAAATAAGAATGATTTAAACCTGAAAAAAATAAAAACTCAGTTACAAATATGCATCTTAGTATTTTGGAACTGATACCTCTTTTAATGAAGGAAGAAATTTCAGTGAAAAAGAAAAATTACAATGCCAAACAGAGAAATGAATCAGAAAGGAAAAAAGTGTATAAAACACTATGAATGAAAGACATTGAAGACAAGTGCTTAGGTACAACCTACAAAATGAAATCAGTTACTTGCACAGTATTGCCATGAATCTACACACATTTTAAAGATATTCAAATATTTTGTATTTCTCAATAAAGTCATTTTGAATTTGTTCTTCATTTCTTATGTTTCATTATGTCATTTTTTATATTCCTCTTTTATTTTTTGTTATTTTATTTGTTACAGCAAAATTGCCTTATGGCCAATTAGTTATGTAGCAAAAGTGTTTGTGGTGAAAATGCTTGAGGGAATGATGTCTGTAGCATAGATGCTTACGATGAAAATACCAGACTAAAAAGATTACAAAGCAAAATATAAAATAGGGCTTCCCTGGTGGCGCAGTGGTTGAGAGTCTGCCTGCCGATGCAGGGGACACGGGTTCATGCCCCGGTCTGGGAAGATCCCACATGCCGTGGAGCGGCTGGGCCCGTGAGCCATGGCCGCTGAGCCTGCGCGTCCGGAGCCTGTGCTCTGCAATGGGAGAGGCCACAACAGTGAGAGGCCCGTGTACCGCAAAAAATATATATATATATAAAATAAATATAATGAATATGTTTAAATAAATAAGACACAGAATCAAAATAACTAGTAAAAGCATAAGACCCTCAAAGATTACCAGGCAGAATTCAGAAAAAAGAAAAGCAGAAAACAAAAAACAAAGAGAACTTCTAGAAATATGAAATATAATGATTGAGATAAAATTTCATTGGAAAGTTACCAGAATAAGCACAGCTGAAGAGAAACTTACTAACTAGAGTACAGATCAGAAGAAATTCTGTGGAATAAGTCAGAAGGAGGCAAACATACTTTAAAAATGAAAGATTTGAAGAGACATGAGCGATTATCAAGGATCAAAAAAGATATATGGCATATGTCTTCCCAAATCACTTTAAACCTTGTTTTATCTTCTAAATCATCTTTTCATACTTTATTTGTTACAGTTTTCTTTATTCTTATGCCATTTATTTTGTGGTGGGAGGAGGTTATTGAAGAGGTAAATGCAGTAAACTAGTGTCAGTCCTTTCACAGTTAGTTAGAAATACCAATTGGTATTTCTTGAATGTTTATCATAATCCTAGGGCTTACCAAATATTTAGTACTGAGGAAATTTTACAAAAAAAAAAAATGGGAAAGCACAAATCCAGTAGTACCTTTGTACATGTTGATCTGTGTGAAATCAAACAGTAGAAAAGATTATTTGTTGTTTTTAACATGTACTTTATCAACCCATTGAATTTGTTTTTTCTCTTAGGTATGCTAATAAAAAGGACAGTCCTGTATCCTCAGATATGCAACATTTATAGGCTTCAGAGTCTGGGGATCTTGATAAGGTCTAATCCCCTAGGATGTTAATAAGTATTACTGTAGTGTCAGGTGCTCCATCTTAGTATGTATAACACATACAATCATTTCAAACCTTCTCAGTACATCTGTCTTCTTGTATATTGCTGTAAATCATCGCCACTGAACAACTTCAAAATGTTTCACATGTAACACCCCTAAGTATTTAACTAAGCACTGGGATTTGCAGAAAGGTGTCGAAAGTGAAGGGAAAAGAGGTGGAAATGGAATTGGATATAATATGCCACTTGCTGTAAGGCACAATTTCTTCTCAGGTAGCCAGAAAGCCTGTTACAGGTTTATAGTGATGTATAAAGAAGGTGATGAATAGAAAAGAACATAAGCCTAGTAGTGTGTATTTGGGGAAATGTGTTCTAGATGTATAAAAATTAGTTTTTTAAAATTCTAATAACTGAGTATTATATCACTAAAATACTGAAGGACATATTTTAAAAATGCATTTTCTGTTTTTTTTTCTTCTTTAGTTGGAAGAACATTTGAGGTTGAATAATAAGAGTGTAGGTGTTTATTCACAGTAGCACAATGAAAGTAATTATACCATTATTCCTTCAGCATTTCCTAAATTTGAATGTAATGCTTGTAGGAAACCATTTGAAAAGTGGTGTTAAAAATTATTCCTGAGCTCAGCTGATTACAACACAGTGGTACAGTGGTGTTTAGTTGGTGGTGTAAAACATTTCCAAACTTCTAATATTGTCCAAGTTCACATCCTGAAATCTTGAGTCTAGACATCTGTCATTTTACAGAATAGGCTATAAGGAAATCAGTTAAATACTATTTGGCCATTTTCTACTTCTCCATTTATATGTGTTTAGAGTGAACAGAAATCTTTAAAAATGGCTACCCTGATGTCTGCATATCATATATTTCCATCTTTATGTTTCTTCCCATTCCTGTATGCATTCTGTGTTGCACGTATCATGAATTACTTAGATTTCCTAGAATCATCATCTTATAGCTCCATGTTTTTTCCGCTTACAAGTAGACTTCTTGTTCTCTCTGTGAGAACAATTTTCCCTCTTTTTCTGCCCCACCAAAACTTTCTCACTTTTTAATAATTGCTCACATGCCATTTTCTTGAGGAAACCTTTCCTATAATACCAAAGCTTTCCTTAACCTGGTGTGTTTTCCTATGGATTCTTCTCTTTGGTTCTTCCACAGCATCCTGTGCTAATGCTAGATCTATCACCCTGATTGTAATCAGTTCTTTTCTTGCTTCTAACCTACTGAACCCTGAACTTCTTTCGAGCAGGGGTTGTGTCTTATTTTTATTCTTAACAAAAAGTAGGTAATTTGTTACATTAATAGTTGGGCAGTTTCCTCTACTGAGGTATTTTATTCTGATGGAATTAAGCATTGATAAAAGAGTGAGGTGGGAAGAAAATACATTACAGAGGCTGGAAAAATTAGTAAGTTATACTGTACAAGTTTACTAAATTAGACTGTTTTAACTATAATTCATTTGGAGACAACATCGATGTGGGAAATTAAGGTATTTAGTGTATTGTAATTGTGAACTAAGTAGCAAAGCTCATGTCTGAAGGAGATATCATATTCCATGAAGGAGATACTTCTCTCTTTTATATTGTGAATAATAATAGGATAAACAAAAAGGGATCTTTTTTCTATCTCTTTTACTCTTTTCCCTGTCTCTTGTTCTGTCTCTCTTAAGTAATGTGTTCTGTAATGTTCTCTAAAGTCCCCAAGATTTGAAGTATCTGGATAAAAGCTCTAGATAGTGTTCTAGATAATAAAGCAATATTTCAAATGAGTAAGGCACTCAGAACAGAGTCAATGTACTGCCAGAGGGAAGGGTAGAAAGTAACTCAAAGTTGGGTTGCTTGGTGGTTAAAGTTTAATTTAGAATGTGGTACAGTGCAAAGGCGCAGGATATAGTGTTTGTTTACTGAGTGCTAGAATTGTTCTGTCAGGAAAAGAGGAAGCACTTTATTAGAATTGAGTTGTTTCACCTATAAATAAGGTATTGAGCTTTAATTATTTTGAATTATTTTTCTGATCAGAAATTCTGTGATTGTGAGACAGAAGTATCATTTGTAATTAAGTGTTTCAGATTTTGTTTTAAGTAGAGGTTTTATTTCATTTGAGCTGTGACTGTAAATATTTTTTCAACATTAAGTAATTTTACTTTGATGTCTGTTTACCTTTATTCACTTCCACATGATACGATAAATAATGAATAGATTTTGAGTGTCAAATCTGATTTCAGATCCAAAGATCTGTTGCCTAAATTGGTATATGTGGATTTCATTTAATTTCAAGAGAGAATGTTACAAAACCACTTTTCTAGGTGAATGTTTTGGTAACTTTTCAAGGACATTAGATATGCTTGATTTTGTGTTTAATTATTTTCTGCCCAAGAAAACACTTTATATTGCTCTGATCATCCACAAATAATATGTTTTGACATTTAAAAGACTGAAGAGTAACCAGATTTTAATATCATTAGAAATAACAAATGCTTTGTTCTATCTAAGATTTACTTCCTTGATGTTCAGAATTTCAAATACTTTCCATGTGTTCACTGTTGAAAAGGTCATTCAAGTTTGAAAATTGTGTACTTTAAAATCTAAACTTAGCCTTAAAATTTCCATCTTTCAACATCCTTGCTAGTACAATTAGTTGTTATTGGAATTAGACTATTATCACATACAACCAGAGAATACTTTTCCTCCATATTTCTTAAAGAATCAATTTGCTGGTTTATTTTATTTTTCCATTGAAACAGTTTCTAATTTTGTATTTTGGTTCCTTACCTAACCTTTTCTTCCCTTAGAAATTCAAAGACTGTCACTGCAACTTATACATTGAAAATAATTGATACACCTGCTAAGTAGATTTGGTTAATTAACAGTTTCACACTGTTCCTGAACAGCAGAGTGATTTCAGAATTCAGGATAATTCATCCCCTAGTATCTATAGCAAAGTAAAACTATGTACTGCCAAGATACAATAGGAAAGATAAAGAGTGGCTGAGGACACCAGAATTGATGAGAGGTGAAACACTAAAACTCTCCTTTTAGGAGTTTTGTAAAAACAACTGAAATTCGTAAAATTGGACTACGTTTAAAATGGCAATTGGTACATGTTAGAACTCCTGGGAGAAACAGCAAAAAAAAAAGAAAAAATCACAGAAAAAGATGGGAAGGAGGAAGGAGGAAACAATTTTTCATTTTATATTAGTTACCAGCAAATTTTATGCTAAACTGCATGTAGCGAATTTCTAAATTCTGTCTGGTTTATTTTTGTAACTTCTGTCTCTCTTCTCTTTTCCACCATCTTGAGCCAACTATTATTTATGATATGGTAGAGAGAAAATAAGAGAGATTAAGTTTTATGACTCAGAAAATCATTCAGTTATCAGTGATAAAGCCTGTATTATCCACAAGTTTAACGTTTTGGGGAGAGCAAATAATGATTTTTGGTGTAGCATATTTCTGATGTATTTACATATTCAATACATCAGAATCTCCACAGATTAAAGTTTAGGGCATAAGAGCCATATTCATTAAAAGGCAAACAAAACCTCTACAGATTGTCCTAAACCTAACTAAAGGTAATCTGAAAAACAAAATGATTATCTAAATATTTGCCAAGTCAACTGCATTCTTCTAATTTCTTTTTCTGATACAGGGGAATATTGGCATTGTCATTACATGAATTCACCATGAAGATGATCACTCTCACATAAGATGAACAGTATGTCAGTTGAAACACAGAAACATGAGTTTACCTCTCATCTCTCTGCTTTTAGTACCATCTACAGTATTATAAAAGGACAAAAGAGTCTTATGTTTTATTCATTCACTAAATATTTTTTAATTTGCATTTTTAATATTTTCTAAGGTGAGGGATAACAGGATTGTGGCAGAGCTGAACATTGTAACTTTATTGTACCTAGGGCACTCTTAAAACTCCCAAAGACCTATCTGCCACAAAGTACTGCATTTGCTTAACACTCCAGATTATTAGCACATGTGCCCTGTTGCACTTGAAAAACCCATGTTTTATTTAAGTACAATGGAGACATCTCCTTTTGATGCTACAAAGGTAAGAAGGTAGAAGTAGAAACACAGTCTTCAGGAAGAAATACACACAAGCAAATGAAAGTAGTCAAAGCAGTGTTGGGGGTGTATATGGGGTGTGTGTGTGTGTGTGTGTGTGTATGTATATATTCATGTATTTGAAATAAGATGGAAGAATCTCAGTGGCAGGGGGATATCTCAGGGAAAACTTAAGACAAAAAATATACACTAATGAAAATATTTCTTGTTTTCTCAGACTTTCCAGACCATACTGAAACATCACTGATCTTGTATTTCATTAGAAACAACAATATCTAAAATTAAACTGTAATTCACGTGCATTACTTGCTGAGAGAAAGATGGATAGAGAGTGAGACAGAGAGAGAGGGATTGAGAGATTTAAGGTGATTCATTGGGTCAAACAGAAGTGTTGGCAGCTGCAGTAAAGAAGCTTTCCCCACATTACATTGCCAGAGCTTCTCAGTTCTGACCCACAGTCACAGTGCCAAGAGCTGCCAGGAATGCCAAGTGTGTGCTGATTTTGTGATGTAGAGAAATAGGGATTTGGGTGAGAATACTTAATTGTTTTGAACGACTGTGTTTGGTTGGAATGTGAGCCAAAGTCTTCAGACATAAAAAGAAATAGTGATGAAAATCCTCAGGCACAAACATACTTTCCATTTATTGCCTGAAAGTAAGCAGGACATTTGAGTCAGCAGCACTTTGAGTTGACTTCAGGCCTTTGTTTTCTAATTATTATGGCTAAAGGAAGGTAGCAACATTTTTGTGTGTGTACCCTTCAGACTAAAGATATGTTCTCAGCTGCCCTCAGACATGGGATGTTTATTCACCACTGAGGTTTTATTTCTTTGTTATTTCTCCATCGAACTTAAGTATCAAAACTTCTTGCTTGTTATTTCCCATGAGCTTCTTAGATAGGATTTTAGGTGTTAGAAAGCCTTTTTGCTTTTTTTCTTAATAATTTAGAGTTTGTGAGTTTATTTTGTTTTGATTTGATTTTAATTGAATTAGGAGGAGACACTAGAAATTAAAAAAAATTCTTGTACAAGTTTACTATATACCTTTAGAAAAGAAAATAACTTGAAACATTTAAAAATATTCTTACTTGTAAAAAAATCATACAAAAATATAGTGTTTTAACTGATTTTTACTGTAGAACATTTCAAAAATTTCAACACAACTAACATTTTTGAAGTACATTGTCAGTCATTGAAAATGATCTTCAATATCTCTGTAATTTCAAGTACATTATGTTACTAACAATTAATCTGTAGAAGAATCCATAATTTTCTTTAGTAAACAACAGTTTTAACCTATTTCATCTGGTTCTGCCATGTGAACATCAGTTTATCAGTATTATATTTGCATAATAACTTTATGAATACATCATATTAGAGAAGTTGATGAGCACCTTTTGTTTCTCAAAAAAATGGGTTAGTAAGATTGAATTAATGATTAGAGGATGATGTTAAAAATTGGCATCTGATTAATCATGGACTGGACATGTTGAGTATCTTGCATAGCTCTTGTATCTTATACTATCTAAGTAACAGAGTGTAGGATCATTTCATATTTTGGGGACTATTTAAAATTAGATTTTACCAGTTTTGACTGTTGGTACCATAGAGTTTGTGAGCCGGTTTAGTCCTGCTTGAATTACTATTTCGTTAAAGATTATTAATCACCAGCTGCTATCACGCAGTGGCAGGTTTCCAAGATAGCACTCTGAGGACTCCTCTGTTCATCCCTCTGTCCCAGGGTGACATTAGGGTAGAAGCCTTTTTGGCTTATTTGCCAAAGAACGTAATTGCCTCTAAAAATGTGTATGTTATCACCAAGTTTAAACTTAGAGGATGTTCAGGGGAAAATATCCTCAGATATTTCATCCAGAATAACTTAAGTCATTACCCAGTGATGCTATTTGTTAAAAATCACATGGATTCAGGGAAAAAAAAAACGTTCCAGGTTCTTTTTACTTCAAAACCCTTTGTTCACCCTCTACACACCCATCCCCCAGTGATACATTTCACCGGGTCCCTGGTGGTAGGGGATGTGGGAAGAGAAAGACGTCGGCCATTGAATCCTGTAAATTATTCGGTTGTACATTCTAGTGGTTTACATGTCGTCAGACTTCAGCATGCTGTGAATGGTGACACGTCAAAGGTTGCATTATTGGATAATAATGCTGCTCTGTAAAGTGTAGAAGCTCAGCTTCCAATGTTCCCTGCCAACACTGACAGATCCCACAACAGGTGCAAATTTGACTTCACACATGGCAATTGAGCAAGCCAAGCTTGAGTATTACCTGACTGTGCTTAAGTTTTCTCTTCTATTGCTGTCTGTGTTCTTAGAACTTCTCGGGATTTTTTGTTTTGTTTTATTTTTCACAGTAAAGAAAATTTGGAAAAGTGTATGAACTCAGCTTCTAAAATTTTTCATAATTTCTCAGTCATCAAATATATGTTCTGAAAAATATCCTCATCATAATAACCAACTTATTTTCAGTTCTCATGAAAGTTAAATCATCTTTATTTGAATTTCAGATATATTTACATATAAAATACTCATTTTCAAATCCATATTTTTAATAATACATGAATATGAAGCCATTACCTCTAGTTTTTTCTCAAATAGTGTTTTTAAATAACTAGTTTTCAAAATGTTTGAATTCACTAACAGAGAATAGACAAATATCTAAAATAGAATCCCTTTGGAGAGTTAGTTTTTTATCTTATATCTGCTGTTTCTTTAAAGATTGTGTTTTCATCCAAGAATCCTATTATGACTGTTAACAGATTCAGTCAGATAAATAAAAGACGATGGGAATAAGTTATAAGCTGCAGAATAAATTAAGTAAAGGTATGGTTTGTTAGCTCAAAAGAAAACAAAGTCTATTTTTGGTTTTAATGAAATACAATACTTGGTCTTTTACTCACTCAACAATATTTTTCATTAACTTGTTGGAATTGTGTTGTGAGTATATTCATGTTATTACATGGGACCACATAACTTGTAGTTGAGATATTTTTGTGGAAATACGGGTTTAAGAGAATGTAAATTTCTTTTAGGAAGGAGATGAATTCAGTTGGATTTCTTGAATCTGTGGATTGGCATCTTTTTGCCATGTCTGGGAATTAATTCAAATTTTACCTGTGCCCCATTCTTGCTGTTTTCTACTTCTAGAATTTGGGTTAGATGTGTGATTTTGACATACTCACTTGATCATATCAATACATATCTCTTAACTTCTCCTTTACATTTTACATCTCTCTACCTTATAGTATATTATCCCACAACACAAATTCCCTACCTATGTATGATAATCCACTCTTCAACCCATCTATCGAATTTTTTATTTCAAATACTGTATTTTTCATTTGTAATAGTTTTTATTCTTTTTTTATATCTATGAGTCTTTAATTATATTATCAAACCTTTTATTTCTTAAAATATATATATCACTTTTCTATTCTGTTTCTCATAATTTTAATTTCTGGATTTTTCACATCATGACTCCTATCTTTGTTTCAGCTAGCTGTCACGCATGCTGCCTTATTTTCATACGTCACTCATGGTGCCTTATTTCCATACGTTTTCCATACTTCTTTTTTTAATGTTAGCTGCTCATTTTTCTTAAACTTTTACCTATGAAAATTCCTTGACACCTGAGATATAAATTGAGAAAAACTTTGCTTTGCTTTTTGTCAGCGATCTGGAATTTCTAATGAAAATTGACCTCATTAAATTAAATTCTTACCTTGAGATTTTTTTTTTCTGGAACCCAGAGAGTAGGGAACCTAGACTCTTTTATGAGTTCTGGCTTATGAGTTTGAATTCTCAGGAAAATTTTTTCTTTTCCTCTGCTTTGAGCCATTTTTAGAGAAGGAAAGATGGTAAATATATTTCTAGTTCACCTGTATACTGAGGATGCAAACTTTTGGTGTTCCAAAATGAAGGGTCCATAAGAACCAACACTCAAGTTGAGTGGCTTAGCAGTCGTCTCCAAGGTAAAAGACAACTTCTTGGTTTCATATACCTCTATGATCCTCTCCTTCAGTCCCTTGCCTTAGCATTGCTTACTTTCTTGCCAACTCAAGTATATTCAAGATTTAAGAAATAGATGTTTTATCTAGTATTTAATATATTTTTAAAGTAGGACAATCAGTCTGGGCATCTAATCTGTCACATTGCAATAAATGAAAATTTAAGTGGATTGCTTTAGTGACTGAGGAAAAATGAGATAGAAGGACCAAGGACATTGAACTCCCATAGACCTTTAAAACCCTGATAATTTAACTTATTTGCTGCTTTTGGGGAGGGAAATCAGCCCTGACAGCTCACTTCCAGCTGAAATACCAGCTTTTATTCTAATATTAGTAGAGGAATTGTTTAATGATGTTAGTTCAGATTATTTTCCTTCCTAGTATATGTTACAGTTGTTTCCAAGTTTACCAAGAGTCTGTATTTTCTAAAGAGACCAGTATCTGGTAATATCATGATATTAGTTCCAGCTAAGGTAATGTGGTGAATAGAGGTTATTAGAAACATATAAATGCAAATTGGAAATTTAGAAAACTCACAATCGACATTGCTGCTTTTCATTTGAAGGTGTGTTTCAGAGCTCATAGATGAAAATTCTCAAAAGTTTTGTTTTTTATTATGATCTCTTGACATGCATAGCTCACGTATTTTATTGTAATGCCCAGTGTTACATCAATTTTAGATTTGTTGCAGCTTGACTGAATTCATATTTATTTTCTATTTGATGAAAGTTTATGGAATAGATAGATGATTTGTTTAAAATAAATCTTTAAAATGTAGAGCCTGGACACATGCTGTTGTTTCTCACATTTTAGCATTTACCATGCTAACTCAGTGTAGAAGCTAGAGTCAGAGAACAGCTGAAACATGAAGCCTGGATTTGATTACTCTTTTTACTGCATACTTGCCATGTAACTTTGGGCTTACTGTACCACTAGTACTTCAGTTCCATGATTTGTAAAATGGTACTAACACTAGTAATAGGGAATAAAATAATGAATGTATGTAAAGCAGTTAACAACAATTAAATGTTAGCTGTTCTTGCAACACCTTTGATACTTTTATTAACTAAGTTCTCAATGAATAGCAAGGGTCTTATAAGCGATAACTAAATTCAAGAGCATAAAGCAAAATAATTGCACGGTGCTCAAAAATAGGGAAGTAAGAGTAAAAGAATAAAAATTGCTTGAAATTAACAATACAATGATAAACAGATAGGACTTATAAAGTAAATAAAAGATATAATATACAATGAAATTTAGAATCTATCTGAAAGGGGTATTTGTTATTCTTTTTTTTTTTTTTTTTGTGGTATGCGGGAGCACAGCTCCGGAAGCGCAGGCTCAGCGGCCAAGGCTCACGGGCCCAGCCGCTCCGCGGCATGTGGGATCTTCCCGGACCAGGGCACGAACCCATGTCCCCTGCATCGGCAGGCGGACTCTCAACCACTGCGCCGCCAGGGAAGCCCCGGATATTTGTTATTCTTAAACCATCTTCTTGGTTGCAGAGAAGTTTAATATTTGCATTTGAAACATCTAATATCCTTAACAAACAGCACATCTTCAATACTTTATAATTTTTAGTTTTATTTGTTACGTTTTCCTATAAGTAAAATATTTATTACAAAATAATTTTCTGATTTCCAAATATTTCTTTATCATTAGATTTAAGATCACCATAAGCAAAATTTACAGTCATAGTTGATAACTATGCATAATTTATTCCACTTTCCTAGTCCAGGTAACTTTTTATGGCTCCAGTAGTAGTATTTTATGATTATATTTTCAGTTTGTAAACCAGAAGGTAATGAAACTCTTCCCTATTAATTTTCTAAGAATCACTTAATTTTAAAATGTGTCAATAACTGGTGCTCTCTAGAAAGATTTTATGTGCTTTAATAGTGGAATCTATTTTCATCTCCACTGTTTAACCAAAATAGCATCTCTAAAATATGGATTAGGGCTATTATTACTTTTCAGAGAATATATTTAAGATTTTTTTTAGTTAGTATGAAAACAATTAAGGTTAATAGAATTGATTTATTATTTCTTGCTTAGGGTACTTTGATCGCTTTTCCATAGGGTATTTAAATAGTGTGACAGAAATGCTATAAACCTGAAAGTCATAGAGATCTAGGTTTAAGTTCAGTTCTGCCACTTTAACCTGAGAGATTTTTTTGAATGAGCAATTTAATATCTATTAAGTTCTGTTTTCTCCTGTACAGCATGGAGATAAACACATAGAGCTCTGATAACAAGTATCACACAAAGATGATATAAAATGAAATTATATATGTAAAACTGCTGGAACACTGTCTGATAATAGTTTTCATAATAATTATATGTGCTTGGATTTGGCAATTAGTAGTCATTAAAATACGTGTGTGTGTATGTAAGCTTGAGACCTTTCTGAATCCTATGGTTTCTAAAACAAACACTTCTGCTGACACAACATATAAAACACACTTAGACACAGATGTTTGTACTAGTACCTGCAAATGGCATATGAAATATATATGTATTTAAGTGCATTAATTGTATTTAACCCTTAAATAATATTAGCTATTTCTAAGAATGTTTTCCTTTTAATAAAGTGTTACCCAAAGTGTACTATCAGAACACTGGGTCACATGCTCTGTTTAAAGAATAAAGGAGGTACCACACCAAATAAAGTAATGTTGCCTATAGTTTGTTGCCTGTGCAACCTTACAAGATTCAAAGTTTCTTGTAAAATGTTCTAAAAATTCCAGTTTTAAAGAAACCTTTTAACATTTACTTCAAGCACAAGGCTACCAAGATTTTTTTTTTTTTTGATTTTTTTTAATTGAGCCATTTTTTTCACATGTATTTATCAACATTCTGCTGAAGGAATGTTTCACTGAATAAACTGTGTGATACGGTGCTATTCAATTGCATAAAAAATTAATGTTAACCCAGAGACCAAACTGATATATGACACTAGAGATCTAGTTTGGAAAAAATTACATAGAGGCTGAAGTCCCAGATATGCCTAAAGTGAAGGGATCTCTGCTTGGATTACAGAATGTAATAAAAGAAAGTCTGATGTTTAGGTAAGATCTAAACATCTTACCTAATGTTTAGGGGTGAGATCTCATAATGACAGCTAAAAATAAAATATGGAAAGTCAAGGAGTGAAGCACAACAAGTATCATTTTGAGAATAAAAAGAGTTAGGATTTAACTGGTAAATCTCTTAGTCTCCTTTTAGCTAAAGGAGGGAATTAGACATACGGCCTCTATCAGATTCTTTCAAGTACTTACACTTATAATTCTAATATAAAAGATGAGAATGAAGTGTATTTTCCTCCAATATTTACATATTACATAATACTTTTCCTATTTATAACTCACTGTAATAAGTGCTATTAAATTTGACTGTAGTAAATGCTATTAAATTATTATTTCAGTTTTTAAAACAAAGAGTGTATGTACCTAGAGAAGAAGGAAGGAAGGAAGGAAGGAGTGAAGAAAAGAAAGAAGGGAGGGAGGGAGGAAGGGAAGGAAGGAAAAAACTTGTCCAAAACTTTGTAGCTAGAAAATTGTCAGCTGAGTACTAATTTTGTGCTCCTTCTTCTATTCCCATTATTGCCATCGGTTTCTTTGGTGGATCAGAGACATGAGGGAGTGCCTGGTATGGTGAAGAGAACACCTGACACTCTTAATTTCAGTATTTCACTTTTTAAAAAATATATGTGTCATATATATATAAATTATGTAAGAGGAAATTTTTGTTATTATAATAAAAGGGATATGAAATCCTTTTATTACATTATCAAATTAAAAAAAACAGCTTTTATTGTTTAACTATAATAAATGACTTGATTTCAAGATATTTCAAATTGCGTGAAACTTGAACAAAATTGAGGACTTCATCTGATGAGATAGTTGTAATAAGAAATTGTCTTTTTTAATGGCACAGTGTATTTTTATCAAAACTCGTGTATTATAATATGGATATTAATGAATTCCTATATATACTTGCTTTAAAGAAAGCAGGTACTATGGTATTTATAATAGTTGTGGTGCTAGGCATAATTTGATACCTGTGATGTGCTCACATACCTAAACATCCACATATATGTATTCAGTTCACTGGCTTACAAATTTATTAAGAAACTTACTTCACATTGAAAGCAAAGATATTAAGTTATTGGGAGAGCCAGAAATCTAGACCTAGATCTTGGTTGATATTATTCTAACTATTAAAAATATTATAAAGTACACTGTTTTGCTTATATATGAGGGTAGTATTGGCATTGAGAATAACCTGCACAGATGTTTGATCTTATACAATGTTGACTTTATTGAAAAGAGATTTGACTTTCTGTAAGTTTTATAGCCATAATTTAAATGGATACATGTTTACACATATAAACAAATAAATAGTATAATTCTTCTAGAGCCTGGTTCTAATGGAAATAAAGATGCACACAGAAATATGTGTATTTTATATAGTCTATTACAAGCATATAGATATCTATTTTATGTATATATACACACATGCACCATTCACATTAATTTTCCTAACTGATATCTGTATGCTATCCCCAAAGTAATAAGTAAGTAGAATCTCACTAAAATAAACAATATGAAATATTTGGAACAAAACCTCAAGCTCCTCAAGAAATTGTTTCTGGATTATGAAGCAAATAGAAGTTGTGGAGGAGAAGCTTTCATTTTTATCCTGCTCTTATATTTGCCAGCTTTTGGCGTTATGGCTATTAACTTTTATAGACGTCATACATTTTTATGGTAACTGTTCAGCTTTCTGTTTGTTGAGGAACTAGACTCAATGTTTCTTGAACAAAACGCACGAGCAGATTACCATATGCCTTCAATATCTTTAAAGGACTTTTTCCTGTTTAACAATTTATGATTGATTTTTTTTGAAAATCAAATTTCAAATGCTTATTGGTACTAGAAGAAAAATAACATGTTCACTTTTTTTTTCATGGTCATCCTTAAGATAGTATATTACCATTGCTATACTTCAAATAATCCCACTCAAATTTATCAGAAGGTAAACGAATGTTTAATTTATCAGAAGGTAAATGAATATGCTCCATCATATCAGAAAAGTTGGGTATTTATGATTCATGTGCAATGGATAGTTTACATAATTATTTTACCCCTTTTGCTTTTCTCATTATAGAATAACTTTAAGCCAAATATTTTGATGGCTTTCTTACACTACTTTTTATTAAAGAAATTTAAGTTTGTATATTTATGTAAACAGTTGATGTATATCTCTGAAAGATATAGTTTCTATTAAAACATAACTACAATTACAATAACATCACAATAAAGAATATATTCTTAATATGATCAAACATTCAGTCAGTATTTAAACTTCTAATCTTCCCATAAGCGCTATATTTTACAAATAAATGCTTTATATGTAAGTTTTAAGCATTTGTTTGAATAAAGATCCATATAAAATCCCCATATTTGGATCAGTTGATATGTCTCTTAAACCTCTTTAATCTTTAAATTCTAAATCTCTTAGAGATTTTCCATTGGATGTATTTACTGGTGGAACTGAATAGTTTTTCCTGTACAGTTGCCTACAGTATGTATCACTCTGATTGCATAACTGTGGTGGTGTTTGTCATGTTTCCCTGTTTTCTGTATTACCTGTATATTGATAGTTAAATCCATCAGATGAAAAGTGGTCAGGTTTAGATTGTGTTTGTTTGATTTTCTTTTCTTTTTTTTAAATCTTTACTGGAATACGACTGCTTTACAATGTTGTGTTAGTTTCTGCTGTATAACAAAGTGAATCAGCTATACATATAAATATATCCCCATATCTCCTCCCTCTTGCATCTCCCTCCCACCCTCCCTCTCCCACCCCTCTAGGTGGTCACAAAGCACGGAGCTGATCTCCCTGTCCTATGCGGCTGCTTCCCACTAGCTATTTTACATTTGGTAGTGTATATATGTCCATGCCACTCTCTCACTTTGTCCCAGCTTACCCTTCCCCCTCCCCGTGTCCCTCAAGTCCATTCTCTACGTCTGAGTTTTTATTCCTGTGATTTCTTGACAATATTAGTTCATGTAGGGAATTGGTTCCCTTGTCTCTTTTGATTCTTCTTAATGGTAGTTTACTGATGTATACTTTACATATTGTACACAAATATTGTATATAGCTTAATGAATTATGATTAATCTGTACACCCTAGTAAGTAGTATCAATATCAGGATATATAACATACTTAGTACTCCAGAAAGTTTTCTCGTGACCCTTTCCAGTCAAGGTTCCTATCCCCCATTTTTCACGCAGAGGCAAACACTACTCTTACTTTTTTTCATCACAGATTAGTTTTGTCTGTTCTTGAACTTTGTATCTATTCTTTTGCATCTGGCTTCTTTGCTTCATTATGTTTTTGACATTTATTCATGATGTTAAGTGAATCAATAGTATGTTTCTTTTTATAGCTGAGTGCTATTTCATTATATGAATAGATCACAGGACGTTTATCCTAGCTTCCATTGATGGATATTTATGTTATTTCTAGTTTGGGGCTATTATTAATAAAGCTCTGTGAACTTCTTTGAAGAAGTCCTTGTGGAAAAATGTATTCATTTCTCTTAGAGTGGAATACCCTAGCATAGAATTGCTGAATCAGAGGGTAGAAACTGCAAAAGAGTTTTCCATAGTGCTTGTATGCTAAACTCCCACTAACTTTGCATGAGAGGTCCAGTTGTAGCACATCCTGAGGTAACTTGTTATTGTCAGTCTTTTTCATTGTAACATTTGGATGGGTGTGGTATCTCACTGAAGTTTTAATTTGTGATTCACCCGTAGCTAATAATGAACCGTTTTTAATATGCTAACTGGCTATTCAGATATTTTGTTTCGAAGTGCCTTTTCATATCTTTAGACCAATCTTTTAAAAATTGAGTGATTTTCTTTCTTTTATTGATTTATAGGTGTTTTCAAAAATATATTATGGTTGTGATTCCTTTGCCAGTTGTTGTATTATTGAATATTTCACATTTTTATTATGTCTTTACTGAGCACTAGTTTTTAATTTTGATAGAATTCAACTTAATCTTTTTTCTTCTAAAATGATTATTACCATTTGTGACTTGTCTAATAAATATTTGCCCATTCTACATCACTAATATATTTATCTATGTTTTCTTCTAGAAGTATAATAGTTTCAACTTTTATAACCTTAGCTTTTAAATTTAGATCTATAATCCACTGTATTAGTCTGTGTTCTCCAGAGAAATAAAAGCAGAGATACATATGTACATAGATAGACATAGAGATATGTGTCGCTATACATCAATAGGATATGTGTAAATCATATATATATATGTCTCAATAGGGTATATATAAATCATTTAATCATATATATCAATATAATATATAAATCAGTATATATCTATGATAGATATCAGTATTTATATCTCTCTATATACCATATATCTCTCTATATGTATCATATATCTATATGTGAAGCGATTTACTATAAGGAATTGGTTCAGGTGGTTATGGAGACTTAGATGTTCCTCTATATTTTGGACACCCAGGAAAACTGGTGGTGTAGTTTCTGTGCAAGTCTGTAGGCCTGAGAACAAGGAGAACTGATTGTGTAAGTTCATGCCAAGTCCAAAGACCTGAGGATTAGAGAATCTATGGTGTAAGTCCCAGTCTGAGGGCAGAAAGAATATTCCAGTTTAAACAGTCTGTGAATGCAAATTCTCCATTCCTCCGCCTTTTTGTTCTGTTTAGGCCCTCAAGGGATGGGATGATGCCTGCCCACATTGAGGAAGGTAATTTGCTTTAGTCTACAATTCAAATACTGATCTCACCCAGAAACACTCACAGACATACCTAGAAATAATGTTTAACAAACTATCTGGGCACTCCATGACCCAATCAAGTTGACAGATAAAATTAGCTCTCAACCGTATCTTGAGTTAATTTTTTTGTGTGGTGACTTGTAGGGCTAACCTGTTCAATATTTTAAATTATTTTTCATGATTATCTGAATATGAATATTTTCCTTATAAGGAATGATCATATGTGGGTACAGAGATAAAAATGAAGTGTCGACTAGATTTCTAAAAATAAAATATGTAAATCTATATAATTTAAAATATATGATATTAGAACATACATATAAGAAATATACCTGTTACATTATTTTTAGAGATAAATATCATTTATGTGTAGAACTGAGTGCTGTAGAATAAATGAAATTATTGTGATGTTCATAGGTCTACTATTTCATGCTCAATTTACTTCAAGTGATTTATTTCATAAGCTTTTATGACATTGATACTAAGGTAGAAGTAATATATAAACATAGGAAGCAAATGGAATAAACAGAGAAGAACTATATACATTTTTCTTAAAACTTCGTTAAGCCTAAGAATTCATATTTTACTGCTTTGTTGAATCTGTGCTATGTGAGCTATAGTGAGTATACCTCCCTGATATTATCCCATGTTACATAATTTTGTCATTGAAGTGGAAGAGGATTTGAGTGAAATAGTCTTAATGCTGCACCTTGGAGACGTATAAGACAAAGAACAGTGTTTTTGAGAGTATATCCACTCTTATATTTTCTCTGCAGTCCCAGTTCTTATTTTCGGCCTCATTTTAATGTATGTCATTTTGCAAAGCTATCTGTTGGTTTCATTAACCAAATACCTGCTTAGATAAAATCCAACCAGGGATAAAAACAGTTTGTTTAATCTTCGGCAGTAGTTGTTTTATTACACAGAATGTCTCTAGTGTTTTATTAAAAGAACAGCAGTGGTATTTGGTATGTGTGAAGAAGAACATGTTTGCAAAGTATGATTTCTCTTCCCCCACAGATTCCGTGGTAGAGCATCGTGATTTTCTGTCTTTACAAACTGTTCACTGATCTGGCAAAGAAAATTGCCTTAACATGAATAAATAAGTATTCGTTCATTAGCTGTGCTTAATTAACACAAATAAAACTGATGAACCCAATGTTGAGTGTGCTGTTGCAAGCTTTCTATTTTATAAGCACCCCTCAGCATTTATGATTTATTAAATTTATTCAGCAAATATTAATCGAGTACCACCTGTTGGTCAGAAACTTTGCTAAGTGCTGTGGATCAAAAAATTCTTAGAGGAGTTTACCATCAGGAAAATAGATGACTAAATAAATAGTTGAATGTCAGGTACATTGACAAAGGTTATGGGCAGTTGTAGGCTAGACAGATTGGTTAGATCTGAGCAGAGAGACCCATGAAGAATAATGAATAATGAATTTGAAGAGATCATGGGAATGGCAGAAGTTAGAAGAGTTTAGATTTTTTGTTTTTAAGAAGGTAGACATTCAGTTTTTTAAATTTTTAAATTTTATTTATTTTTTACACAGCAGGTTCTTATTAGTTATCTATTTGATACATATTAGTGTATATATGTCAATCCCAATCTTCCAATTCATCACATCCCCACCACCACCACCCTGTCCCGCTTTCCCCCCTTGGTGTCCATACGTTTGTTCTCTACATCCGTGTCTCTACTTCTGCCCTGCAAACCATGATTAGTTGACCATAGGTACATGGGTTTACCTCTGGGCTTTCTATCCTGTTCCATTGATCTATATTTCTGTTTTTGTGCCTAGAAGAGTTTAGATTTAATGTTATAACATTACACATATTGGATATGAATTGAAGGAGCAAGAAGGGAGGTCTCTTTATGATGTTTCATATTTGTAGTTTGAGCCTGGCAGTTAGGTGTGGTAGAGCTATCCTATACTTTATTATATTTCTATAATGTTATAGCCAAATGCTTCAGATAATAGAGTTCTGAGTCCTGGCAAGAATCAAGTTTTGGCCATGAGAATGGAATGATACCGTAATTTTATTTGATGATTTCATGGATCTGTAAGGTAGTGTATTGTTTGTTTGTTTGTTTTAGTTTTTTTTAATTATTGGCACATAAAAATACGGAATATTTTCTTCTATGAGGTTCCACTTTCATCTTCCATGTGGGAATTGCTCCATGTGACAGAGTCCTCAGTGGGTTCAAATTATATTAGATGATAATAACAAATACAGATAAATGGAATTGTGGTTGCATTAAAAACTATTTTGATACTGGAGAGGGGGCAGTGTTGATTTGAAAGCAGCACTGTGATAGTGGGTATCTGTGGGTGGAAGATAAAATCCTAACTTCCTTTAGGGCTTTGGGGAAACTTTGGCAGCTTTCACTTTAAAGAGAGAGTCATTGAGGAGACGATATTTTGGTGTATCTAATATACTTTCTTCCTCATCATTCCAGTTTCAGTTAAGGCAAAATGTTTAATTACTTCAGTTATTAAGGAGATAAGATCATTGGTGTAACTGCTGGTTTTAATGGAACAGAAGTTTCAGAGATTCCAGAGAAGGAAATGGCAGGAAAAGCATAAGTGGGAGTAGAAGTATTGGGAGAATTAGTGCTGAGATAGGAGTCTAGGAAAGGACATGTTAATGGAGATGAGAGTGGACTTGCTAGAAGGAAGTGCACATCTATGGCAGGAAATAGAGACCGGGAGATTTGACTTCAGAGTTGTGAAACCCAACACCTTCTGGATTTAAGACTGTGAGGTAAATGATCCAGAAATACAAACCTCCATTTTAAGACAACTGTATATGTTGCCAAAATGTAAATACAATAACTACCTAAGTATAAGGTCTCTATGCTCTCACAAATAAAAAATATAATTGTTTACTTAAGCATATTTTTTACTTGAGATGGAAAAATTTTGGATGCACTTGCACATACAGTCACATATTTTTATCCTGTGTAATTACAAGTGAATATATCACAAAGTATGCTAGACTCCTGAATCACTGGTTTCAACTTTTGTTCTTTGGCTGTTTGTACCCCATTTACCTGAGCATATTTACTTTAAACCCCATGAAAATAAGTATTTTTTATTATAGTATTAAACTATATTCTACTTTTCGATCAAATATATTAGGATAAACTAAAAATTGAATTTAAACTTCCATTCATTTTAATGAGTAGAATTTGCTGGAAAGGAAATGCACATATACAAACATATATGCAGACACAGACACTGTAGTTCAGAATCAAAGGTTCTAATGAAAGGAATGGTCTAAATGAGTAAGCATTTATTTTGCTTTGAGGCTAAAAGAGCGATTATTTTTGCTTCAGGTTTTTTTTTACTTCCTTTTCAAGTGGCTTAGGGACCTGGGTGGGCTTGTATAATGTATAGATAAAAAAGAAAATGCCTGTCTACTCTCTGACACAAGGCCCTTTCACCAAAGAAAGTTGTGAACATTAATTAAATGTGATTTGCTCAGCTCCTCCAAACACAAATGCTGTCTGGGCCAGACCTAATGGGGCTTCAGCTATGCCTTTACCAGCATAGCTAATTGAATTCCCTGTGCAAGCCTTTTTCTGTCTTTGCTGTTTGCTCAGCAGACACACTCATTTTCTTTGAACACTTCTTTCTGATGAATATGGTGCCAAAGTTAGAAATATGGTTATCCACATTTTAATGAGATGAAATATTTTAATAGAGGAATTAAAAGCATTCATCACTAACTACTGAACAATCATCTAACAGGAATAAGGACTATCCTGTTTAAACTCTGATTTAAATCATGAGTAGATCTACTCAATGAATATCATTTATTTAATCGATTATACTCCATGAACACAGATCATGATATGCTTTACAGTTGTGTTTAATAACATTTTGACCATATATAGTTTATTTAACTCTGGGTTTAATATTTTACAGTAATAATAAAGGCTGAAGCTTCTTTTTCATGTAAAAAGGTGGAAGAAAATAAATTACTAGCCTAATAACTAAATGGTATCATAAACAATCACAATATATTAGCATACTCTATAGCTATTTGGAGACAAAATTTACAGAATTAGAACCTTAGTTTTCTTTCTCCTACCACTGTGTTTTACGTGTCTGAACAAAGATACACATCTACAAGTTATTTCAATTTACCACAGCATACATGGATCTTCAGATACAAATTTCAACTAATTATATTCAGAACAAAAAGAAAATGCTCTGAATGACAATGAGGGAGACTCCTTTATCAAAGCCTGTGTCAAGAGAAGACTATCAGCTTTTTCTCAATAATAAGTAAAAATATATTATCCCATGTAACTAAACCAAGAAAAAATAGAGCTCTCTTGCTCCTTCTTTCTTTCTTTTTTTTCCTTCAGCTGTAGATAAAGTTAATTCTGGTATTAAAATGAGGCATGCCTAATTTTAAACATTTTACCCCTCCAAATTGTAATTTAGTCAAGTAAATACACAGTGATATAATTTAAGCTGTTACATGTAAAGTAGAAACATATACTTTTAAAGTATTAAGAAGATCTTGAACGTCTATTCAACAATTTTATAGCATGGTATATTCATATCTTAGTGGAGGAGAGAAATAATAGAAAATGTTAATTAGGAAAAAACAGCATCATCAAATTCCACTTGTATTTCAGAAGCAACAAGAAAAAATACAAGTGAAGAGATTAAAGGAAAAAAAGTTAAGTGATAGCCCAGACTGTAGGAAGACACACAAACAAATAAATACAACAAGAATCCAAAAATATGATTCACACAGGTTGTGTGATAGCCTATAGATGAAACAGCTAAGCAGTGCCCTGGAGCCTTCCCTTACCACCAACTTTCAGATGTCCCTGAATAATCAGTTTTTCTTTTCTAAAATATGGGTCTGAATTATTTGAAACAAGTAGTACGACAATTTATTACTAGAATACTGTAGCAGATTTCCTGACATTTTTGATTTGATAATTAGAAATTCAGTACTATGACATTTCAATTTTTACCTGCTCTATATTACTTTGCTTCAAAATATATATTTTCATAAATTATTTATCTTTTTAGGACTTGTATATAGCAACTTTGATCTGTATCCCTATATGATTTATGTCATCTTCTGAAAACAATTACTCTAATTGCTAAAAGAAAGTGTTCTTTAAAACATAAGTCCCCACATTAATAAAACTTCCAGAAACAGCACAGTTTTAGCGTGTGATTTATTGATTTTCATTGCATGGGAGAGCTCACAGGAAATTGTCTTCCATAGATGGTGACAGAGTAATTGTACGTTTAGGGTGATATGTGGTATTAGGACTACTTTCTATGATTAGGTTGTGATGGTTTTAAAATTTTAGTGCATTTTTAAACATTTCTGTAATTGTTAAACATATGTTGTTACACAAACCAATTTAACTATTTCCTGTCACTGGCTTAGAATGATTAGGAAAGGTTTTGTTGTGGTAGGGAGAATGAAGTTGCTAGTGTGTACTTTTTCAGGTAGTATTAGTAGTTTTGTGAGTTAGTCATAGTTTCTTTACACTTGCAAGAATTATATGGAGAACAATGGATAGTAGTGTCTCAACAATTTGGAACACTATCTGGTAATGACATTAAAAACACTCAAGTTGTTTCTGTACAACTTTCTCTTTAATTTTTGGTAGCATGTGGCTCTGCCCTAACAAATCATAATCTCATGTGGATGCAGAAATAAAAATGTATATGCTGTAAAGAACATAGGGCATTAATTTAATACTAAAGTTATGTATGAAACAAAATTATTATGTGTTATGAAAATAAAATAATATGGTATTTCAAAGCTTTTACATCAAAGTGAGCATTATTACTTTAAAGTCACTACCTTGGAAGTAGTTTTGATTTAGTTATTGCCATTTACATGTTTTCTAAAAGCAACAATTGATAGTAACATTGATATCCTGTATTTAAAGGAGAGAGAAATGAGAGAAGGGTATACTGGGGAAGGATGTTATTATGTAAGAAACCCGTTGGTTGCTAAACAGAGCCTCATATGGTAACAATTGCATCACTTTGGTGGGGAATCAAAACAAACTGGTCTCCAGCTTTTCAGATGTAAAATTTAGAATATTTCAAAAAGAATAAAAGAATACTCAAAAATAGTTTCATTTAAGTGGACCAACTCACATTAATAAACTTGGAAGAGACTGATTTATAAATAAAAATCATAATGTATTATTCCTATATAGTTACCAAAATACTTGTATCTCTCATCTAGATGTACCCTTCCTGATCAGTAGTTAAGAAAACCAAATGAACAATGACAAAGCATTTGGGGGCAAAGAAAAAAAAAAAACGATTATCTGAATGGATAATACATTGAGGTTGAGGTTTGAAAGGATAAATTCATTTCTCTTCTACAGCTACTGCTTCCCAGTACACAAAATACTCATAGACTCCAGATCCATTAACACTCCTGGGAAATGCTGGCTAGTACTTGTCAAATTTAAATCTGTTTCTGTAATCAGCATATAGATCAGTTTTCTTCAGTTATTCACTTTCTTGCTTATAAACAGATTCTGACACTGACATTGGTATTAGACTGTTACCTTCGTTGAGCCTGTTCTGTGTTCCCAAATTTTGTAACAGCATATTTACATGAAAGCCCTTGGGTTATTCTTCTAGACGGTAGAGAACATCCATGAAGAGATGATTATTCATACTTTCATGCTGAAAATTCTAAACGTTTCTTACTGTGGAAACCATGTATGCAGTACTTTTTTTTTATCTATCAAAATAGTTTTATTTAAAAAAATTTTATTGGAGTATAGTTGCTATACAATGTTGTGTTAGTTTCTACTGTACAGCAAAGTGAATCAGCTATATGTATACATATATCCCCCTTTTTTTTTGCATTTCCTTCCCATTTAGGTCACCACAGAGCACTGAGTAGGGTTCCCTGCACTATACAGTATCTTCTCCTTAGTTATCTGTTTTATACATAGTATCAGTAGTGTTTATATGTCAATCCCAATCTCCCATTTCATCCCACCTCCCCCCTTCCCCCTTGGTATCCGTAGGTTTTTTCTCAATGTCTGTGCCTCTGTTTCTGCTTTGTAAATAGGATCATCTATATAATTTTTTTCAGATTCCACATATATGCATTATATATAATATTGGTTTTTCTCTTTCTGACTTATTTCACTCTGTATTAGAGTCCCTAGGTCCATCCAAGTCTCTGCAAATGACCCAGTTTCGTTTCTTTTTATGGCTGAGTAATATTCCATTGTATATATGTACCACATCTTCTTTATCCATTCCTCTGTTGATGGACATTTAGGTTGTTTCCATGTCCTGGCTATTGTAAATAGTGCTGCAATGAACATTGGGGTGCATGTGTCTTTTTGAATTATGGTTTTCTCAGGGTATATGCCCAGTAGTGGGATTCCTGGGTTGATTAGTAGTTCTATTTTTAGTTTTTTAAGGAACCTCCATACTGTTCTCCATAGTGGCTGTATCAATTTACATTCCCACCAACAGTGAAAGAGGGTTCCCTTTTCTCCACACCCTCTCCAGCATTTATTGTTTGTAGGTTTTGTGATGATGGCCATTCTGGCCTGTGTGAGGTGATACATCACTGTAGTTTTGATTTGCATTTCTCGGATAGTTAGTGATGTTGAGCACTTTTTCATGTTTTTTTGCCTATCAGTATGTGTTCTTTGGAAATGTCTATTTAGGTCTTCCACCCATTTTTTTGATTTGGTTGTTTATTTTATTTTTTTTGATATTGAGCTGCATGAGCTGTTTGTATATTTTGGAGATTAATCCTTTGTCTGTTGATTCATTTGCAAATATTTTCTCTCATTCTGAGGGTTGTCTTTTCGTCTTGTTTTGGTTTGCTTTGCTGTGCAAAAGCTTTTAAGTTTAATTAGTCCCATTTGTTTATTTTTGTTTTTATTCTCATTACTCTAGAAGGTGGGTTAAAAAAGATTTTACTGCAATTTATGTCAAAGAGTGCTCTGCCTATGTTCTCCCCTAAGAGTTTTATAGTGGCCTTATATTTAGGTCTTTAAGCCATTTTGAATTTATTTTTTTGTATGGTGTTAGGGAGTGCTCTAGTTTTATTCTTTTACATGTAGCTGTCCAATTTTCCCAGAACCACTTATTTTTTAAATAAGTTTATTGGTGTATAATTGTTTTACAATGTTGTGTTAGTTTCTGCTGTACAACAAAGTGAATCAGCTATATGTATATATATATCCCCATATCCGCTTCCTCTTGAGCCTCCCTCCCACCCTCTAGGTGGTCACAAAGCATCAAGCTGATCTCCCTGTGCTATGCAGCTGCTTCCCACTAGCCTCCATTTTACATTTGGTAGGGTATATATGTCGGTGCTACTCTCTCACTTCGTCCCAACTTCCCCTTACCCCCCTGTGTCCTCAAGTCAGTCTCTATGTCTGTATCTTTATTCCTGCCCTGCCACTAGGTTCATCGGTACCATTTTTTTAGATTCCATATATATGTGTTAGCATAGAGTATTTATTTTTCTCTTTCTGACTTCACTCTGTATGACAGACTCTAGGTCCATCCACCTCACTACAAATAACTCAATTTCATTCCTTTTTATGGCTGATTCATATTCCATTGTATATATGTGCCACATCTTCTTTATCCATTCATCTGTCAGTGGACATTTAGGTTGCTTCCATGTCCTAGCTATCGTTAATAGTACTGAAGTGAACATTGTGATACATGTATTGTTTTGAATTATGGTTTTCTCAGGGTATATACCCAGTAGTGGGATTGCTGGGTGGTATGGTAGTTCTATGTTTAGATTTTAAAGGAACCTCCATACTGTTCTCCATAGTGGCTGTATCAATTTACATTCCTACCAACAGTGTAGGAGGGTTCCCTTTCCTCCACATTTAATAAACCCTTTCCAGCATTTATTGTTTGTAGATTTTTTGATGATGGCCATTCTGACCGGTGTGAGGTGATACCTTATTGTGGTTTTGATTTACCCAGCACCACTTATTGAAGAGGCTGTCTTTGCTCCATTGTCTATTCTGGCCTCCTTTGTCATAGATTAGATGACCATAGGTGTGTGGGTTTATCTCTGGGCTTTCTATCCTGTTCCGTTGATCTATATTTCTGTTTTTGTGCTAGTATGATATTGTCTTGATTACTGTAGCCCTGTAGTATAATCTGAAGTCAGGGAGCCTGATTCCTCCAGCTCCGTTTTTTTTTTTTTTCCTCAAGATTTCTTTTGCTATTCGAGGTCGTTTGTGTTTCCATACAAATTGTAAAATTTATTGTTCTTGTTCTGTGAAAAATGCCATTGGTCATTTGATAGGAATTACATTGAATCTGTAGATTGCTTTGGGTAGTATAGTCATTTTCACTATATTGGTTTTTCCAATCGAAGAACATGGTATATCTCTCCATCTGTTTGTGTCATCTTTGGTTTCTTTCATCAGTATCTTACAGTTTTCTGTGTACAGGTCTTTTGCCTCCTTAAGTAGGTTTATTCCTAGGTATTTTATTCTTTCTGTTGCAGTACTTTAACAAAAAATTGTCTTGTGCTAATCATAATAGTGTGTGTGGAAGAAAATACCAAAGTTTGGTGTAAAACAAACTTAAGAAAAGATCAGTTTTATTCAGAAAAAATGCTACCAACCAGTAATTACCTACCATTATAGGCAGATCTATAGAACAGCAACAGATTCTTCAAATTGCTATGCCTGACATATTAAGCCTAGCTATAGATAATAAGACTTTCAGCTAGACTAGATTGCAAAGAGCTGGTTCCTGTTCAGAAATTGGCCAGAATGAAGACTCAGAGAATTTCAAGTTTGCTTTTACTTTGGTTTATGTAAACCAAACAAGAAGCAATGCAAAGATAAATGATACCTGTGTAAGTGAACACAGCTTTTCCATGCCTCCTTAGTTCCTCACAGAGAGGGAACCAAAATTTGGTAGTCAATGCAGCCATTGAAAAAGTCTCCTGGGCTTCCCTGGTGGCGCAGTGGTTGAGAGTCCGCCTGCCGATGCAGAGGACACGGGTTCGTGCCCCAGTCCGGGAAGATCCCACATGCCGCGGAGCGGCTGGGCCTGTGAGCCATGGCCGCTGAGCCTGCGCGTCCGGAGCCGCAACGGGAGAGGCCACAGCAGTGAGAGGCCCGCATACCGCAAAAAAAAAAAAAAAAAGAAAAAGTCTCCTGATTTTGTTACTATTAGAACAGAGGAGGGACCATATCTTCACTTAACTATTTACTTATTACTTTATTAGGTGATTCCTTACTTTACCATAGATACCTATTCATTTATTCTATTTCTTCCTGCACCACATTATATATATACCACCTTTAATTATATATATATAAACATATTTTCCTTGCATGTACCTGATAAGCTTCTTTGCCTTTTTATGAAGAGTGGGATTTTCTTCTGTTGAATTAGATTTAAGTGAGAATATATGCTACATAAAACAAAGGATGATTTCACTGTTGCATTTATGAAAAAATAATTTGAATATTCTCTTCATTAGGACAAACCTGTGCCTTAAAATTAGTCATTTTACTATTAGAAATTATAGATGTTTTTGAGGCCATTTTGGCTAACCTTTTCAGAGGTTACTAATTATTTTAATTTGTAACTTCTGAGATAATAATATTTGTATTTCAACTATTGTATGAGGTTGTCAAGTGGATGAATCTTTGAAATAGCTGTGGGCAGAGTATGTATCATTATCAGCTAACATGACAGCGTGGAGGCGTTATTCACATTACTAACAACACAAGCAGAAAGGAAGAATGGAACACATTTTTTTGTTTTGTTTTGTTTTTAGCTGTTCTTCCTATTTCCTTCATGATATGTTTAAGTATTAAAAATGGCAATAGAGATGCTCTGAGGAAATTTTGAAACATGATGGAAATTATAAAAAATTATAATTATGACAGATTATAAATTTATTTTAAAATCACCCTGCTTAAAAGTCTCAGTGGACTTACAGAAAATATTATAGCTAATGTATTCCTTTTTCCTAATTTTAAACTCCCTACATTTCTAATGCCACCTTGGTGCCAATAACTAATCTACTTTTATAAATGAAAGTATTTTTTTAAATGCAACTACTTTGCCTTAAGTTTCAGTTCAGGGTTTTTCCTGTTAAAGTAATTCTTGGCGTGGGCTTTGGGATGACAATGAGCTAAGGACCTGATTTCTGCATGAACAATTATTTATGGCAATATAAACTACATAAATATTCTGAAATGGGGCTGGGATTTTTTTTCCAGTTAAACACCCATGTATATTTGTCCCTTCAACTTCCAAATCAAACCAGCTAGATTAACCAACTTTGGAATATTTTAAAATTTAATTCCAGACATTTAACTTCTGTCGTTATCATTAACTGGATAATAATTCTCTTGTCTTAATATTGATATAGTTTTAATTTCTCAACTGAAATAATGTTAATTACACAAGTAAATTATTACGAAAAATAAATGGCAGAAAATATTATTTAGCATAATCAGTTAAATGGGATTTTCTTTAGCTCATGACCAAGGCTAAACACATATGGGGTTTTCTTTAGTTCATGACCAAGGCTAAATGCATATTTCTTATTCTTTATAGCTTTAGTCAAGTAAGCTTAGTTTTGGATAACTAAAAACATTATATACTGTAGCATCACATTTTGCCCTTTATATATTACCCATTTTCATACAAAGAAAAGCAGAAATGTCCTTTTTAGTTGGGGAAGTCCAGAGTGGGTCTTTTTCTTAGTTGAAAATGAATATGCTTATTTTTCTACTTTATTCTCCCATAAAAATCTCAGTGAGGCCCCAAGCCTGTCTCAACCTCACACATATTTCTTTTTTCTAAAAAGAAAGTGAATAATGATGCAGTAATGTAAGAGGTAGCCAAATTGAAAACAGGCTATTGCATCCAATTTTCTTATTAAATATTTTCAAAGAAACCTCTGCAAGTGGTAAATATCGAATCCTGTGCATTGAAATTACTGGGTCTCTAAGTAAAATTTAAGGATATATTTACTGTTTCAAGCAGAGAAGAATTTTGTTATGATGATTCTCCAAAATGACTAAGATGATTGTCACAAAGCAATCTCTGTATCTGTTAACTAGTTAGCTATGTTAGGTTATAACTTGAGGTTGAATACAGTAAGAAAAATCCAAGATGTATTTTTAATATATATGCACATAAAACATAACAATAAAAATTGGATATGTGCTAATCACATTCAAGCAAAAAATAAAATGAAATAACTTTGAGCTGTTCCTACCACTTAGTGATATTCCTAGTTTATCTAGATACTACTTTGTAAAGCCAGGGAAAAAGAATAAGAAAAGTCAGTGACAAGTATTAAAGTATAACTCTTAATCCTAGAAGTTTGTCAGTGGAACATGATTGCAAGGCATTTTTGCTGCCAAGAAGCATGGCATAAAGCACAAGAGTGCACAACTAGGCAAAGATAGGGAAGGGATGAATTTAGGAATATCTGGAAAATATAAATCAGTGGTTTGCTAAGTTATGCCCCTAAATGACTTTTAAATCCTGATTAATGAATAATATTTGGAATTACCTGGACTGCTTATTATAGCAAGTTCATTGCTATAGAATAATATATATTCTATTGCCTAATAAACAGTCTATTGTTGGGACTTCCCTGGTGGCACAGTGGTTAAGAAACCGCCTGCCAATGCAGGGGACATGGGTTCGAGCCCTGGTCTGGGAAGATCCCACATGCCATGGAGCAGCTAAGCCCATGCAGCACAGTTACTGAGCCCGCCCTCTAGAGCCCGCGAGCCACAACTACTGAGCCTGTGCACCACAACTACTGAAGGCCATGTGCCTAGAGCCTGTGCTCCACAACAAGAGAAGCCATGGCAATGAGAAGCCCGAGCGCCGCAACTAGAGAAAGCCTGTGCACAACAACGAAGACCCAAAGCAGCCAAAAACCAAAATAAATACATAAATAAAATTAATTTAAAAAATTCTATTGTTTGCTAATGTGTTAAAGTATAGAATTGGGAAATTTAAAAATATCTCCTTATTGTGAAGTTAAGACTTACCTACTGAGTAACAAAAATTCACTTGCTATTTATAGTTCACAAGATACTGTGCTATTGAGCTCATTGAATACAATGAATATAAAGTAGACCAACATAGTGATGTTGATTAGCTTCATGCAATTCATGTGCTAGGTGCTGAAGCCTAGCTCTTCAGGCACTACTCATACACAAAGCCTTGCTCTTTGGCCTTAATACAAGAGAAGCGAATAGAGACTTTAAAAAAATCCCAGTCTCTTGACTGACAAAAATATGAAATGACAGGGGTAATTTCAAATAGCTCCTAGAAAATTAACCATAATATTTATTAATAGCATCATCTTTGCTAATAAGGAGCAGGGCATCCATAAATACTGGGCAAACAAAATGGACTTCAGAGTTCAGATCAACTATGCAAGTAGATCAAGGTCATATGAAATTATGAAAGGTTATAGATAACTTTTAAAAGCTTAAATATACTGGCTGGTAAGTAACTGAGAAGTTCACAGAAAATTTTCTTTTGGCTCTGAAGATTATTCTTGAAGGAGGACTATGCATATGTAGTAAGTTGATTATCAGTATAATTACTAAAAGCCATTACCTAGTGTGTAGGCAAAGTTACTGCCTCATATTTTATTTACCATCTTTGTTGGAAAAAGTCACTTCACAAAGGTGTCCTGTTTTGCTTGTGTTTGTTTCTGTTTTGTGTGTGTGTGTTTTGCCTTTTTAAAAATTATTTTTTTTTTGGGAAAATACACGTAACATAAAATTTACCCTCTTAACCATATTTAAGTATATAATTCAGTGGTATTAAGTATATTCATTTTGTTGTACAACCATCAACACCATCCAATTCCAAAATTCTTTTCCTTTTGCAATATTGAAACTCTGTACTCATTAAATATCTACTCATTCCCTTCTTTCCCCTGCCCCTGGTAACCACATTCTACTTTCTGTCTCTATGATTTTGACTACTGAAATTACTCATATAAATGAAATCATAAAGTATTTGTCTTTTTATGACTCGCTTATTTTACTTGGTATAATGTCCTCAAGATTCATGCACATAGTAGCATATGTCAGAATTTTCTTCCTTTGTAAGGCTGAGTAATAGTCCATTCCGTGTTTTAGGTACTATGAATAAATGCTACCATGAAAGTGTGTGTACGGATATCTCTTTGAGACCCTGTCTCCATATCTTTTGGATATATACCCAGAAGTGAAATTGCTGGATCACATGGTAATACTATTTTAATTTTTGAAGAACCACATACTTATTTCTGTAGAGGCTGTTCCATTATACATTCTCACCAACAGTGCACAAGAGTTGTAATTTCTCCACGTCCTCACCAACACTTCTTATATTTTGTTTTTGTTGGTTTTTTTCTTAGTATTAGTCATCCTAACAATGTGAGCTGGTATTTCATTGTAGTTTAGATTTGCATTTCACTGACAACTAGTGATATTGAAAATTTATTTTCATGGGCTTGTTGGCCATATGTATATCATCTTTGGAGAAATGTCTGTTTGAGTTCTTTACCATTTTTAAGTTAGGTAAGTGTTTTTCTGTTGTTGAGTTTTATTTGTTCTTTATATATTCTGGTGTTAATCTCTTATCAGATATATGAGTTGCAAATATTTTCTCCCATTTTTGGGGTTGCCTTTTTACTTTGGTTTTTATTCTGTATCTTTTGATGCACAATTTTTTTTTTTTTTAATTTTCATGAAGTTTGTTTTGGCTATTTTTTCTTTTGTTGCCTGTGCCTTTGGTGACATAGCTAAGACATCATTGCTGAATCCAATGTTGCAAAGCTTTTCCCCTATGTTTTCTTCTAAAAGTTTTATAAGTTTAGGTCTTACATTTAGGTCTGATACATTTTGAGTTATTTTTATATGGCATAATGTAAAGGTCCAATGTCATTTTTTGTATGTATATATTGAGTTTTCCAAGTACCAATTATTGAAAATTCTGTTATTTCCCCATTGAATAGTCTCAGCCCCCTTGTCAAAGATAATTTGACCATACAATTGAAGATTTATTCCTACACTCTATATTCTATTTCCTTGCTATACATTTCTGTCTTTATGTCAGTGCCACATTATTTTGATTAGTGTTGCTTTATCCTAAGAAAGGGTGTTGAATTTTGTCCAGTGTTTTGCCTGCATCTATAGAGATGATCATATGTTTTTTTTCCCTTTATTTTATTAATGTAATATATTACACTGATTGATTTTCATGTCTTGTACCATCCTTGTATTCCAGGAACATATTCCACTTGATCATAGCATCTAATCCTTTCAGTATGCTGCTGAGTTTGGTGTGCTATTATTTTCTTGAGAATTTTTACACCAATGTCCATAGGAATATTGATCTGTAGTTTTCTTTTCCTGTAGTATCTTTGTCTGGCTTTGATATTAGGGTAATGCTGGCTTCATAGAATGGATTAGGAGGTGTTGCCTCCTTTTTAATTGTTTTGAAAAGTTTGAGAGGTGTTTGTGTTTGTTCTTTAAATATCTGCTAGAATTCGCTATTGAAGACATCAGGTCCAGGACTTTTATTTTTCAGTATTTTTTTTTACTACTGATTAAGTCTCCTTACTAGTTATAGGTTTATTCTGAATTTCTGTTTGTTTGTGTGTATGTGATTTAGTCTTTGTGTGTTTACTATTTTGAACATTTTATACATTTCACCTAGGTTTACAGTTTGCTGGTATAAACTTTTTCATAGCACTCTCTTATGATCCTTTGTATTTTTGTAAAATTAGTAGTAATGTCCCCACTTTCATTTTTGATTTTGGTAAGCTGACTCTTCTCTCTTTTTTCTTAGTCAGTCTAGATAAAGGTTTGTCAATTCTGTTGATCTTTTTGCACAACCGTCTTTTGGTTTCATTGATCTTCTCCATTGTTTTCATATTTTCATTTAGTTTCTCTCTGCTCTAATATTTATTTTTGCATACTCTGCTAGCTTGGGGTTAGTTTGTCCTCCTTTTTCTAGTTCCTTAAATTGTAAAAATGAGTTGTAGATTTGAGATCTTTCTTCTCTTTTAATATAAGATTTTATAACTATAAATTTCCCCATCAACACTGATTTTGCTGTGTGCTGTAAGTTGATATGTCGTGCTTTCACCTTCATTTGTCTGAGTATTTTCTAATTTCCCTTGTAACTTATTCTTTGATCCATGGATGCTTAAGAGTGTGTTATTTAATATCCACAATTTTGTGATTTTTTTCACTTTTCCAACTTCATCCTTTTGTGGTTGTGGAAGATACTTTGTATGATATGTATCTTTTAAAATATATTGAGACAGTTTGCTGGTTAACATATGGTTTGTCCTGGAAAATTTCTCATGAGCACTTGAGAAGAATGTGTATTACATTGTTGTTTGGAAGAGTATTCTGTGTTTATTTTTTAAATCTGGTTGGTTTATCTTGTCTTAAAGCCTCTATTTCCCTACTTATTGTCTATCTGGTTATTCTACCCATTATTGAGAGTGGAGTATTGACATCTCCAGCTATATTTATAGAGTTGTCTCTTTCTCCTTTCAGTTCTGTCACTTTTGCTTCATATATTTTGATGGTCTGTTATTAGGTGCATAAAAGTTTTTGTTATCTTTCCTTGCTGTATTGAACCACTCATAAAATGTGCTTCTGTTCTTCTTATAGGTCTATTTTGATCGAAGGTCTATTTTGTCTGATATTAGTATACCCATCCCTGCTCTTTTTGTTACTCTTTGAATGGAATATTATTTCATCCTTTTATTCCAACCTATTTGTGTCTTTGGATCTAAAGTGAGTTTCTTATAGACAGCATATAGTTGTTTTTTCAATCCATTCTTCCAATGTCTGTCTTTTGATTGGAGAGTTTAATTCATTAATAAAGTAATTACTGATAAGGAGGAACACCTGGTATTTTGCTAATTTTTTTCTGTATGTCTTACAGCTTTTTTGTCCTCCATTTCTTGTTAACATTTTCTTTTTCAGTTAGTTGATTTTTTGTGCAGTGCAATGTTTCAATTCCTTTCTTAATATTTTTGTATATATTCTATCGGTATTTTTTGGTGATTACTATGGGGATTTCATTTAACATCCTAAGGTTATTATAATGTGAATTTACACCTCCTTAATTTCAATACCATATCAGAACTCTGCTCCTTTAGCAACTCCATCTCCACCCCTTTCAGTTGTTAATGTCACATAATTATATATTTATACGTTTGTATTCAAAAGCATAAACTAAGAATTGTTTTTTTTAATGCAGTCATCTCTTAAATTATGTAAATATTTGGAGTTATAGTGACTGTATTTATGTTACTGTGATCTTTTTTTCTTTCTTCATACAGCTTTGAGTTATGTCCTTTAATTCCAACCTGCAGGACTCCTTTTATCATTTTCAGTCTACCAGGTCTAGTGATAACAAACTCCCTCAGCTGTTGTTTATCTGTGAATGCCATAATTTCTCCATCAGTTTTGCTATATCAGTGCACTGCCTTCTGGCCTCCGAAGTTTCTAATGAGTAATCTGTTTATAATCTGATCGAGGATTCCTTATATGTGACATGTTGCTTCGCTCTTGCTGCTTTCAAGGTTCTCTCTTTGTCTTTGGGTTTAGACAGTTAGATTATGAAGTGTCTCATGTGTTTTTTTTTTTTTGCGTTTATCTACTTGGGTATCCATATTCCAAGTTTCCTGGTTCTCATCAAATACGGGAAAATTTCTGCCATTATTTCTTCAGATATTCTCTTTGCTCCTTCCTTTATCTCTTCTCCTCCTGAGAAGCCCACAGTGTGTGTGTTCATCTCCTTGATGGTGTCCAGGAAGTACCTTAGGCTCTGTTCACTTTTCTTCAATTTTTTAACTTTTTGTTTCTGAGATCCATTTATTTCCATTGTTGTACCTTCAAGTTCACGGATTCTTTCTTCTTTCTGTTCAAATCTACCTTTGAATCCCTCTAGTGAATTTTTTCATTTCAGTTATTGTACTTTTAACTTCCAAAATGTCTTTTTGATTTCATTCTTATATTTTCTATCTCTTCATTGATATTTCTATTTTGTTCACACATCACATTTTTTTTAAACTTTCTCTACATCTTACTTTAGTAATCTGAGCATCTTTAAAACCTTATTTTAAAGTTTTTGTCTATTAGATCTGCCATCAGATCTTTCTCAGGGATCGTTTCTGTTTCTTGTGGGTTTTTTTTTTCCTTTGAATGGGACACACTTTACTGTTTCTTTGTGTGTTTTGTGACTTTGTTATTGTTGGAAACTGGATATTTAAATCTAAAAATATGATATCAGGAAATCAGATTCTTGATTTCCTGTGGTTTGCTGTTTGTTTAGTTTTGATTGCTGTAGGCTGGTTCTGTGCTGAGGATCAGCCTGAGGTATAAACTGTAGGTCTCTTCAAATCTTTCTGAGCCTGAACCTTTCCCTTTTTGAATGCATGATAACTTCTTAACTTCCCCCATATATGCTTTTGAATGTCCTGCTCTTTAATGTCAACTTCTAGAAGGGGAAAGGGTGGAGGTGGGGGGATGAAAGGCAGAAAACAGTGCTGGCCCTTTAAATACATTGGAATTCACTTCAACCAGTGGAAGAGGAGTTGGCTACAATGAGAGGCAGTTCAAAAACAATATCTGTGCCAACAAACACATGAAAGAATGCTCAACATCACCAATTATTAGAGAAATGCAAATCAAAACTACAGTGAGGTGTCACCTCACACCAGTCAGAATGGCCATCATCAAAAAATTTACAAACAATAAATGCTGGAGAGGGTGTGGAGAAAAGGGAACCCTCCTACACTGGCTGGTGTGAGTGTAAATGGATACAGCCACTAAGGAGAACAGTATGAATGTTCCTTAAAAAAATTAAAAATAGAACTACCATACGACCCAGCAATCCCACTACTGGGCATATACCCAGAGAAAACCATAACTTTGGACCTAGAGTCTGTCATACAGAGTGAAGTAAGTCAGAAAGAGAAAAACAAATACCATATGCTAACCCATATATATGGAATCTTAAAAAAAAAAAAAGCTTCTGAAGAAATAGGGGCAGGACAGGAATAAAGATGCAGACATAGAGAATGGACTTAAGGACATGGGGAGGGGGAAGGGTAAGCTCAGACGAAGTGAGAGAGTGGCATTGACATATTTATGCTACCAAATGTAAAATAGATAGCTAGTGGGAAACAGCTGCATAGCACAGGGAGATCAGCTCAGTGCTCTGTGACCACCTAGAGAGGTGGGATAGGGAGGGTGGGAGGGAGATACAAGAGGGAGGGGGTATGGGGATATATGTATATGTATAGCTGATTCACTTTGTTATAAAGCAGAAACTAACACAACAATGTAAAGCAATTATACTCCAATAAAGATGTTAAAAAGAAAAAATCTGTCTGCCTCTGTCTCTGCACCTGTGATCAGAAGACGCAACCGGTGATCAGAATATAGATACCTGCTCTTTGAAGGATGGGTCTTTATTGCCCACCCTGGGTTCCTCAAACTACATTCAAACTATTCTAGGAGGAAATGCTGCCTGCTGTGGGACTGGGGGCTGGGAGCTGGGTAGCCACTGCTGAGTTAAGAGCTGAAATTCACTTACCATCCAAGCCTCTCCCTGGAAGTTTCAGTCCTTCAGTGTACCACAGAGTTCCAATATAGATACCTTGGACAGATTCTGTCAGTGTAATTGTCTGGGTAGAAGATGGAGTCCTAGTGCTGCCTACTTGACCATCTTCCCAGAATCCTCTTAATTCTTGGGTTTTTAACATTATTGAATTTTTAAAAAAGACTCTTGCTGATCATTAAGAATGATGCAGCATTGGTTAAGAGTGGCACTAGACCAACATAAATTATTTGCTTTGTGATTATAAATCAATGATTCCAATAATATAAAAATTTAAGACAGTTGTAGTGTAACAATAAAAATTTCATATTTATAGACTGCAAATCTCTATTAATTTTTGTCATCCATTATAAAAGAATCAATTCAGCTTGATTCATCCTTTCTCTGAAATCTTTGTTTCACTTATGCTCAGAAGATACACATTGTTCAAATTTAAAGACAGTGAGTGCATTTATTATTTTCTGTTCACATACAACACAAGAATAAATAAATGGCCATGACCATCTTATACTCTACAGAGGTGCTCCATAAATGCTGTTTCAATGCATATCTCTTTTTTGGTCTACAGTGTGTGTACTTACAAAATTTTATTAACTGGGTAGAGATCCCAATGTATGAGAAGTGTAGAAAAAATATGCTGCTGAGATGAAAAAATTAAAAAGGATTGGAATGAACTTTTTAAGTTCCTTATTAAAATGAACCCCATTTTCTTGTTAAAAATTACATTTGACCAATAGCTGATCAACTTAAAATGTTGATTACCTTTCAAAAACAAACAACAAGATATAGTTAAAATATATTTATTCCACTTCCTAAACTTTAAGAATAATGTACTCTTTTTCAATGATTATGGCCTCTTGTTCATGTACTCTCCATGTCACTAGAAGTTAGGAACTTTCAGCATATTGTACCACAGGTGTCATCAAACTGAAAAAGCGGTAATGCTCTCCTTATCCTTTCCAGGTCGTTAAATGTGGTCAGTAATAAAGCTTAAGTGAAACAGTCTGTTACGGTGGAAGCTTCTGATACTCCTCTATAGAATTCATGAGGTCAGATTCCACAGTGTCAAGGAAAATCAACCTAATGCAGCAATTTAATTAAAATTAATTGAGTATGATTCTGTCTCTTAACTATGAGATTGATGTAGGGTTATTTTCAACATTTTCTTTGCTTAAGGTGAAACTACACTCCCAGACTTTTCTTTTCCTTAGTCTTTTTTTCAGAATGGGTAATTTTCAGTAGATAATAATGGTTCATAGAACTTATCAATGTAAAAGACCTTTGAGGTCATTTAATCTACTCCATGATGAGGTAGGATTATTCTTTTGTTCCATTTTTATGTTTCTCATATCCTTCCTGGATGTAGTTCTTAATAAAGAGTCTAACTAAGCTGAAAAGGAATCATATATTGACGCCTCTATGAGTATTTGTTTAAATCATATACACTTACCTTAAGAACATAGTGTAATCCTGCTGACAAACGTGTGTGAGACAAGTTTGGTAGATTTTAGTTCAAAAATTTAGATTCATGTGCATGTTACGGATCATGCAATCAGCCTGATTGGCATATATCTGATTAAATGGGGATGCATATAGACATGGTATACCGTTAGCATGAGTGAATACGCTGTCATTTGGAAATATTCGTCCCCTTATAAAATCAGCTTTACTATTCCAGTAAGTCAAATAGCTTCCATTTTGGCTTACTCTACTGTGTTTGCTTATGCATAAATATTGTAGTCCTCCTGCCAGGTAGTCAGTATTTGTAATTAAAATATTCACTAGTTCTGGCAACATTGAGCATAAAGAGGTAGACATGGTGGTGACCAAATAGGAATATATTGGGCCTTATTACAAGGGACATATTTTAGTGTCATAATATACCATGATAGTTTTTTGGGCATAACTAAAAAAAGATTTACAAATTCCTTTTAAGTGCATGCCTCTTCAGTCCTCTGATATCATTTATTGCATATATAGAGATAATCCTTATAGAGATTAAAATTTACATCTCTTAAACTTTGTGCTATCTTTCAAAATGCCTTGGGAAAAATTTCCCTTGTATATACAAGAATGAAATTAACTCTTTTTGTTCACATTTATGTCCTTGAGTATTCTGTTCATTTTTATATTATAAACCTGGAAGAATGGTAAATTTAATTGATCAGGAAACATGTATATTGAATAAAATTTCTCTAGTGTTACTCTATATATTATACATATACTGCCAGATAGAGTAGTAATACAATTACCAAAGACTCTGGAATATAACCAGTCTATCTACTAGAAAGCTTTGTGTATTATAAAACTCTATGAACCTAGACACTGTCAGCATGGCAAAGTACCTGAGCAGGAATCATATGGAGAGCTGAAGCAAGGCAACTGCAGGCAAAAAGATATCTTTTTAAACAAACTTGTGGATAAAAAGCTTCAACAGCATGACATATCTCTGACATGCTGGGAAACAGCAGCTGACAGAGCAAACCAACATGTAACAGTTGGATTCAGGGGTGAAGATATAGGACCATAAACCAAATGAGGCCTGTGAACAGCCGCCTGGGTTGCAAATCAAAACCATTATATACCTATTCCTTGTGGGGTCAGCTGTTGAAACTAACAGTGCCCTTTCCTTTAGACTTTCATGAATGGAAGCAGCCATTGACGGGTGACCAGACAATGGGAAATATCATTTTATTTCTGAAAGAGAAGCTATCCATCATCTGGGAAACTGTTGACTTTATCCATTGTCCATTTCCATTTTGTATCCAAAATCTTATTCTGAGCCACCTTCCAATATGTATTGCAAAATAACTGAGCTGCAGTTGAGTGTCATAATTTCTTGTACTCAAATCAATGATAGAGAACTTCCAAATATTTTCTGTATTATGAGTAACTGAGCTATTCCTTAATTCTGGCTATTGTAAAACAATGCAAATGACATAAAAGGCTTCACAAGGCTGTATACTGAAAGAACAATAAATCATTAGCACCACAGGAGAGAGTTTTAATAGTCTTTGATTAATCTGTAATCTACCACTATGGCAATATTCTTTGTTAATGGAATTTTCAATTAGATTGTTATTCGAAACACAATGCGTTTCACATTTATTAAATATTCTGCATATCGTTACGTTGTCATTAGGTAGTGTTTAGCAAACTGATCATTAAAGAAGCAAATGAGGATCACAGATTTATCATTTTTAGGAGCTTGCAGTGCCTTTAAAACATTTGTTAAGAGTTGCTAAGATTCCATCATTTTCTGTATTCTAATGACTTTTGTCTTTTCCTTACATTTTTTCTTCTTATTTTACCTCCTTGTTGATGAATACTTGGCAAGAGATTAACTATTTAGAGCTCATTTGTATGCTTATGAACAGTATCCAAACACTGCTTGCATGATACTACCTACCTCATAAGGTTTTCTGTAAGGATTAAGTGCAGAGTAAGAGTTCAATTAATCTTAGTTATTTTATTATTGCTAATAATAACTACATATAGGGTAAAGTTTCAGTAAGTGTTGTTTTAATGTCAAAAATACTAATTTAATATGTAACACTTATACAGTAATTAAAAAGTGCCAGGCACTGTTCTAAATGTTTTGCGTGTTTTAATTCACTGATTTTTTTAAATCATCCTTTGAGGCAAACAGTATTGTTATTTCTGTTTTTCAAATAAGAAACCTACAGCACAGAGAGGTCGGTGAAGTGGTTGGCTCAAGGTCAGCTTGTGTTTTGGACCCAAGGGAATTCAACTCCAGAGTTAATACACTGTTAATCAGTGTATTTTACTACCTTTCTGTCAGCAATCTCAAATGAAGTAGTATATTCTTAAATGTTGATTTGTAAGATGGGTGTTTGTAATTCTGAATATGTATATATCAAATAGAAATAATACATATTAGCTAGCACCCAATCAAGCTTTTTTAGATTTATAATTTATCAAATCTATTATATGAGAAAATAAATTCAGAGGTCCATTCATGATATTCTTTTTTATCATGATGTTGGTCTGGCAGTTGAAATAATGACTATTTCCAAACACCTGCTTTCTAGTTCCAAATATATGGTGTTTTCTCCTATGGCCTTTAACAGAGTCTTTAGCAAGGAAGGATAGAAGGTAAGGAAGGTATTTGTCAGGAATGTCCCCAGAGGACTTAGTTGATGGAAGTTTTGTATCAAGGTAGACTAGGAACTGGAGCAAGGAAAATGAAAGGAGAAGGTACAATGGTCTGAATAACGAGAAGCAAAGAGACGGGTGTGGGAGAGAAGTGTGGGAATACCTTCCCTTTACCTTCAGTCCTTTGGTATAGGTTTCCTTTCCTGAGCTACATCATTTGTCTGATTTTTTAAAAACAGCTTTTGATAGTAGCTGTCATATCTCTTTTGGGTCTTTCCTTTTCTTGCATTTACCAACTGTTCTCAGATCTTATGGTTTTTAGATACCCTCTCCATACTGATGGGTCTTGTAGTGATAATTGTTGAAAGTATGTGATGGATCCACGGAAATTCCCTGTACTATTTATTCTCTCTCATTTGTATGTGTTTGAAATTTTCCATGATAAGCTAAACACAAAAATCAATCAAAACAAAAGAACAAAAGAGAATTTGATCTTTGGCAATAGAAATAATACCGAAGTGTTAAGGTAATAATAAAAATCTCATCTATTTCATAGTGCTGGTTGGGCTATTTTGGAATATTTAATTCTAAGTAGCAGTTTAAGACAAAATATGAAGTGATTCAATAAATCTCAGTCACCAGAGTCTGCTAATTGGGTATGAAAAAAAGATTAATGGGGATGGTGTAACTCAGTCTTTTCATTTCATATTTGTTCTATGAGTGTAACCATGTAGTCAGTGTTGAAGTTTTAATAAACTGATGGGTCTCTTTTGAATAGAACTGAGATTCAGGTACCAATACAGGTAGTGTAAATTTTGATAATAGAATTTAAATGAATGCGTTCTCAGACAATGCAAACATTTATTGAACATTTGCTATGTATCAGGTACTATTTGGGGCCCTTTACGCATTTTATTTTCCACGTGCTATTTTGCTCAGTACTAAGAAGAACACCACAAAGTAGTTGTTTCTAGTGGTGTATTTTCAAGTGTGAAAATTGAGGATCATTGGACAAAAGTCACTTGTCAAGGGCATAATGTGAGTAACTGGTAGAGTAGGCATACCTATTGTGGTCTCTGCGACCTTAAACCCAGACTTGTTTTTGATCTTCCTTAATGCCTTCGAGTAGAGAATATGTGTCCCCTGGAAATTGAGCAGGAATAAATGGGGTCAATTTTAAAGGTACCTCCAGTTCCTGGCTATCTAATTTTACAGCTCTTCACTGTAAACCATGGAGAGATCTATTTCCTTTCTTCAACAAGGAAGGACATACTTTCATACATCTTTTTTCCAGCCTTGAAATTTAAAATCAATGTACTGATTCAGCCAGCACTTTCCTTTCACCCTTTATCGGGTCTCTTTTTCCTTTAGTTTTAATCTCTAATTCCAAAGGGTACACCCCTTTAGCTTGTAACAAAATTTCAAGCATGCTCTTTTGTTTCTTAGAGGGCTATTCTTTTTGTTGCTAAATAGCAGAAGAGCATTTTTCTCTTAGCCGCCAGTTTCATTCGGTATGCAGAATCTTTCCCCTCTGTCCTCTTCTATCACCCTGATATTTTCCATCTTACTTAATCAGATCTTCTCTGATCCTCAACCATATTATAACTAGTATTTCACATTATTTTTAATACTTCAATATATGTTATCTGATTTTCTGAAAAGAAAAAGTATGTCATTAATGAAGACAGGTATCTTCATTAGTATAAACTGTTCACTATTGAATGGTTTGGATTTTTAAAATTTTTATGAGCTGGTACTTGATTTTCATTTTATACTATACTCAGTTTATTTAGATCTTTTAATTATCTCTGAATAGTATGTGAAAACTGTCATCATTTAGCTTAGGAAAAATAACCTTATAATGAAGTTACTTGCAGCAATATCAGTGACTAGTGCCACTAATAGAAGATAAGTAAAATGGAATGGCAAAGGTTAGAAATAGAATTGATTTCTTTCTTCTGATCTTTAATTACAAGTATTAAAATTTTCTAGTTGTTCAGTTGACTGCAAAAGAATGAATTGGCTGTCTATTGACCTAAAAAAACATAATTTTAAAGCAGATACTTGTTGCCCTGGAGAGGGACGGGTCACTGTATTTGATATATACATGCTTTCTGTGACTGACTCAATTCACCTATCCTAGCACGGAGAAGAAGGGTCATGACTGGGCCTTACTTGTGGGTACCAAATATCAGAGGACAAAAAGAGCTCTGTATTGGAGATTTAGAAAGTTCTAGAATCAGGACAGGATGTAGCCATTGGTCCAGTAAGATGTCAAACAGAGCATTTCAGGAAAATTATTTAGCACAGGATGGATTCTGGTCCAATATTAACATTAAAGTAAATATGTAGATACAACTTACGTTATAGAATATAACAACTTAGTTTTAACAGTTCAGCTTTAACACTCATACATTTAACATGTATGTATTCAGAAATCCATTGTTCTGTGAGCCATAGGAACACAAATATGAATCAAATCAATTGAGGATTCAGCCCTTAAAATTGGGCAGATGTAGTATGATGTGTGTATGAATAATTAAACATGAGGTAGAACACAATACATTTCAAAAAAGAAGTCCAGAAAATAACACAACAAGAGGTTAGGAAGAGTAGGAGATTTTGATCTGCTGGTGTGGTTAAGGGAAGCTTTAGGGGGAAATAGTAACTAAATTGAATCTCAAAAAGTAAAACTTTGAATATTATGTTTTCATTGGTAAAGGCATCTAAGTAGATGATCAGCATTAATAAAATAGTATTTTTTTTAAAAAAAACAGAGTTATCGCAGGGTTAGAGATGTATTCATGGAAAACTGTTATGACAAGGAGAACCTTGAAGTAAAGTTGGTAATGAACATACACAGTGTAGTTTCAGTACTCCAGACAAGAGTAATGACAGGTGTGAACTAATGGTGAAGCATATACATTTGTAGCACAAAGAGAATGTCAAGAAGAAAACACTAAGGTTTCTATGCCAAAGATATTTAGGTGAAGATAACCATCAGGCAATTGGAAATGTGTCTTGAACACATGACGGAAGGTAGATTTCTAGGAGTTCAGTTACTTATTTCTTGGAGGAATGGTGTAGAAAGAAAAGAAAATTAAGGTAAATTTTTTAAAAAACAGCTACATTTAAAGACCAAGAGAAAGAAGCTAGAACATGCAATACAGGAAAGGTCATAGAAGTTGGAAATGATCTAGGAGAAAGCATCATGGAAACCTGAGAGAAGAAGGGTTTCAAATAAAAGAGGTGTTGTTCCTGTATATTAGGAGGATCTGTTGCAGACCACAAAGGCTACCTGTTACATGATTTGTTTTATAGATGATATAGAAAAGACAAAACTATTGGGAAAGAGAACAGATCAGTGATTGCTAGAAACTGGGAGTAGAGGGTAATAATTCAAGACAAAGGAGCAACACGAGGTAATTTTTCGGATTAATGAAACTGTTCTTTATTAAGATTGTGCTGGTAGATACATCATTCTACATATTTGTCAAAACCCATAGAACTTGACAACACAGAGAGTTATTTTTAATGATTGTAAATTTAAAAAAAATAAAATGAAGGAAAAAGTGAGAAACAAGTCATTGGTTTGTTGATTAAAAAGAGTAGATTCACAATGTGGAGGATTGAGAGTATAAGGTTTATGCTTAAGAAGAAGGAAAAGAAAGTGATTTAAGGAGGTTTATGGATTAATTAAAGGAATATTTTGTTTGAAGAGAGGAAACTTCAAACAAAGAGGTTAAGAAAAGAGCATGAATATTCAAAGAAGATAAATAATGAATATAGAAAGCCTTTGAAGCCATAGTAGGTAATGGAAAAAGAATAGGAGTTGCTTTTGTTCTTATGAAAGGGAAAAAATAAAGAATTAATGTAGATACAGAGAATCATTTTAAGGGAGCATCACTTCATGTTGAAGCACTAGAATTTGAGATGGAGGTATGGCAAAAACTCATTTAACCAGGTCCAGTTCACCTTTCTTGTTACTAGTGTCTGAATATTCAGTTTTTTACCCTCCCAAATGCTTTGCTCTCTCATAGCACCGAAGTGTGAATGTTGATTAGTCTAAACCAGTGCTTTCAAAGGGTGATACTCAGACCAGGAACATCACTCTTACTTGGGAATTTGTTAGAAATACAAATTCTGCTCCAGACATACTAAATGAAAAACTCTAAAGACAACATATAAATGGCTAACAGGAATATGAAAAAAAATGTTAAGCATCACTAATCATCAGTGCAATGCAAATAAAACCTCTATGAGAAATCACCTCACACCTGTCAGGATGGCTGTTATCAAAAAAATAAACAGTGTTGGTGAGGATATGAAGAATTTATGCAAAATGGTGTAGCCACTATGGAAAATAGTATAGAGTTCCTCAAAAAATTAAAAATAGAACTACCAGATGATCTAGCAATCCCACTTTATTATATTAGCACTACCATGTTCATTGCAGCAATATTCACAGTAGCCAAGATGTGTAAAGAACTTCAAGGTCCACTGACAGGTGAATAAAGACAATGTAGTATACATACATATAGTGGAATATTATTCACTCTTAAGAAAGAAGAAAATTCTGCAATATGTGACAATATTGATGAACCTTGAGGACATTATGCTAAGTAAAATAAATCAGTCACAGAAAGACAAATACCGCATGATTCAACTTATATAAGGTATCTAAAATAATCAAATTCATAGAATCAAGATTGTCAAAATGTCCATACTACCCAAACCAACCTACAGATTAAAAGAAATCCCTATCAAAATACCAATGGCATTATTCACAGAACTGGAACAAATAAGCCTAAAATTTGTCTGGAACCAAAAAGGAACCCGAATAGCCAAAGCAATATAAGAAAGAAGAAAAAAGGATGGAAGTATCACACTCTCTGATTTCAAACTATATTAAAAAGCTATAGTAATCAAAACGATATGTTACTGGCACAAAAACAGATATATAGATCAATGGAACAGAATATAGAGCTCAGAAATAAAATCACGCTTATATGGTCAATTAATTTATGACAAAGGAGCCAAGAATATACAGTGGGGAAAAGACAGTCTCTTCAATAAATGGTGTTGGGAAAACTGGACAGCTACATTCAAAAGAATGAAACTGGACCACTTTCTTACACCATATACAAAAATTAACTCAAAATGGATTAAAGACTTTAAATCTTTAATAAGACTGTAAAACGTGAAACTATAAAGCTCCTAGAAGAAAGCATAAGCAGTAAATGCTTTGACATCAGTGTTAGCAATATTTTTTTGGATCTGTCTCCTCAGGCAAGGGAAACAAAAGCAAAAATAAACAAGTGGGTCTACATCAAATAAAAAAGCTTTTGCACAGTGAAGGAAACCATCAACAGGATGACAAGACAACCTACTGAATGGGAGAAGATTTTTGGAAATGATATTTCTGATAAGGGGTTAATATTCAGAATATAAAAGAACTCAACATAAAAATAAAACAACAATCCAATTGAAAAATGGGGAGAGGACTTCAATAGACATTTTTCTAAGGAAGACATACATATGGCCAACAGATACATGAAAAGAAACTCAACATCACTAATCATCAAGGAAGTGCAAATCAAAATCACAATGAATTATCACCTCACACCTGTAAGAATAGCTATTATCAAAAAGACAACAAAAAACAAGTGTTGGTGAGGATGTGGAGAAAAGGGAACCCTCTTATACTGTTGGTGGGAATGTAAATAAGTGCAGCCACTATGGAGAATAGTGTAGAGGTTTCTCAAAAATTAAGAATAGAACTACCATCTGATCTAGGCATTCTATTTCTGGGTATTTACCCAAGGAAAATAAAAACAGTAATTTGAGAAAATATATGCACCCCTGTGTTCATTGCAGCATTATTTACAGTAGCCAAGATATGGAAGTAACCTAAGTGCCCATTGATATACGAATAGGTAAAGAAGATGTATATATGCAATGGCATATTACTCAGTTATAATAAAGAATGAAATTTTGCCATTTGTGATAACATGGATGGATCTAGAAGATATTATGTTAAGTGAAATAAGTCAAAGATGAATGCCTTATGATTTCACTTATATGTGGAGTCTAATAAATAAAACTAACAAAACAAAACAGAAATAGGCTCATAGATACGAGAACAAACTGGCGGTCTCCAGAGGGGAGAGGGGTAGGGGTTTGGGTGAAATAGGTGAATAGGATTAAGAAGTACACAATTGTAGTTAAAATAAGTCATGGGGATGTAATGTACAGCATAGGGAATATAGTCAATAATATTGTATTAACTTTGGTGAAAGATGGTTACAAGACTTGTCATGATGATCCATTTATAATGTACATAAACGTTGAATCACTATGTTGTACATATGAAACTAATATACTGTTTGTCAACTATACTTCAATAACAAAAAAGAAAAAGAAAAGAAAATGTACTATAGTATTTATGTAAATTTTTAAAACATGAAAAACAACTCTATATATTTTATGATTATATACACAAAAGCATAAAATTTCATATCTAATTTCAGAGATGGGTTACATTTTGGGTCTAGAGTGGTTATCTTTGGTTACTTAGTGGGAGGATGGTAATAATAAAAGTGAAAATCATATGTGGCTGTTGGAAGTGTTTTTTATTATTACTTAAACATAATCTCAATATATTGGACATCAACCTATATAACACAATTTTAATAATAGTAAGTATAAGTTTGTGTAAATGAGAATGTGACACTTTTTCCCTGCCCCATCCCACTCTCTCTTTTTTGCTCTGTCTTACATAGCAAGGACATTGTGTTAGCATTCTCTTGAATTTAATGGAACTGTAGCTGTGAATTACAATGATCAAATTATATTACAACGGACAGATGGCATTTCCAATTATATGTGTTTTTCATGAACGGAAGTTACTTAAAATTTGAGCCAGGATCTAACTACAAATGTCTGTGAACATGACATGTTATACTGCTACATGTCTCTGAACGTATTTCTAAAGCAGTTTTATCTCCTCTAAAGTAGGTGACATATTACAGAGCCAGAGAAGTCATGATAACATAATGTTTGTGGTTGTCATAAGATTTTTAGGTATAAGGGATATTCCAAATCAAACATAGTTTGTAATGTTAATACATATCAGAAGATCAATCTTGGGCTGTGCTCATTTATTTTAAGTCCTACAATAGTTTATGTAGCGTGATAGTTTTCTGAAACGAATGTCCTAAGCTTTATAATCACCACTGATATCCTCAAAGTGAATATAAGTAAACACAGTGATGTATCCAATTGCTGAAATGTCAATAATATAATTAACCCATATAAGTCTTACTTATTTCATTTATAAAGTGGTGAATTTATTCTATGGAAGCTTACTTGAGACAGCTATTAAGTGGTTTAATAAATAATAATTGTCAACACTTAATTTTCCAAATCTAAATGTTTTATTAGTGTACAAAGATTCTACTTATATTTATCAAGACATTGTGATAGACATTGTGTCTATCTGGGCAGACACTGTGCAGACATTGTGCTGAACTGGATAGTGGCTGGTGAGGGAAAGGGCTTCAGTAATCAGTTGCAAAGATGAATAATATAGGGTTGATCTTCTCAAGGGGTTTACTGTGACACATACCTACAAGTGAAAGGTGCTAGGAAATAAATATGGTAGAAAACTGGGGTTAACTTCCTGGAAAAATCAGGGAAGGGTGAAGTGATATATAGCTAGTAATATAGACAAAAAATGTGTAATACTCAATCTCATGTAAGCTTTTAAAATGCCTCAATATTTTAAACAGATGTAATCTTCTTTATAGTAATGGCTTAGTTTGGTTTCGTTTATATGCAGATATTTTCTTAGAGTTTACAGTTTCTTTAAGTGCCTATCGACTATGATGTGGATATATGCAAGTTTATGATCATATAGTTTTAATTTCCCAGGATGGTTCCAAATTCAGTGTGAGATGGGAGCAAGGATCTAGAATTCACTGACTTTAGAATCCCACCTTCCTTATTCTCCCACCTACTCCCACCATCCTCTCTCAGGCAGTCCTTAGAACTGCAAGTTCTACCCAATATACTTAAATAACACTAAGCTAGCCAAAACCTTCAGAGAACTGAGGCCTATTTTGTACCATATATGGCAAGGAACTTTAAGTAGATTTGAAAGTTGTTATCTTTACTACCATTTCAATGCTACCATCACTTCTTCATGATGATTCAATTATCTTATAATAATTAGTGATAATTAGGTATGAAAAAAGGCATTTACAGTCTGTAGAAAAATGATAGGCTAAATAACCCTGTTAAGTTTCCCTTCCATCTTGATGAAGTCTCTTTTGCCATTGCTTAAACACTGAGATTAACATTTTTAACCCATTTAGTAAGCTGAAGGGAATTTCATTCCTGCCTCATTCATACACCACAAACAACTTAAAATTAAATTAGCCTCTTAAAGAAAGCATGTGAATGCAAGTATTACATAATCATGGCATCAATATCTAGAAATACATCTTGATTGGTGGTGGTAAAAGATACAAATAAAATAAAATAATAATAGTAACTTTGTTTAAAATAGCATTTCTGTGTTTCTATGTGGGAATTATTTTCTTATTTCTTTGGATGTTAAACCTAAAGCTCTTCACATCAGCAGACATTATTACAATCTCTAATATTATCAAATGTCAGCTATATCAGACATAGAAGGCAGTCTTTTGGGTTCTGTTGCCTTAACAACAAATCTCGGTCTTGATAATCCTTATCCAGTTGAATTCTTGGCTCTGAGACTTCAGTAAAACTCTTGCCAAATTCAAATCAGCCACCTCTCCTATAGCTATAAAACAAATGATCTTTCACTGAAGCATTCATCAAGTTGTATTTCAAGAGAAATACATCACTTGATTTTTGTGATCCTACCCAGTTTGGATACAAATCGTAATCATTTTATATTGAACTTATTTTATACTCTGAAATCATTTATGTAAAAATATTAGTGATATATTATTTCTAAGATATACTAATTTGTGATGTGAATACTATATTTTTATGTCTTTCAAAGGATTTTATATTTCAGTGAGAAGCCTGTTTAAATTGAACAATAGATCAGAAACATCTTGCTTCTTTAAATAAAGGAGTTATGCTTCAGTATTTTCAAAAAGTTTGGGTCAGTTAGCCTAGATTTTGAATTATTTGGAACTTTTTTTGAATTTCCTTTCCTCCCTTTTGTTATTATAAGTTAAGTTTCACTCTAAGTTGTTTTTTTTCCCCAGATAAGGCCGAGATCTGATAAGCTGTGAGCAAGTCAAATATTATCCACATGGCCTCAAATCCTCAAATCTTCCACCTCCCTGGAGTTACAATGTTCTTTGAGATTTAAACAAAATGGACCCAACCATTCACTGCATGTTTCCACAAACCTACAGAAATTCCTTGCAGGGCTAAGGCTGGGGGACTGGGATTTCCTCTTCCTCTAATCATTTATGGTTCATGTCAGTTGCTTTTTGAAGTACATCAACTCCCTGGGTCTAGCCTTGACTACTGTTCTTACTATAAATATATAATATATATATATATATATATACACATATGTACCAATTTATTGATCCATATCCTTAAAGTTAATGCACTTTATTATATATAAATTATAAATCAAGAACAAAGTCACAAAAAAAAAGGGACCACTATATTTCTTAGTTCTCTCATTAATTTTTTTTTTAACTTGATGTTTCCAGTAAAAAACCTGAGGTTCCTGTTTTAATCAGATTCTTCCAAATTATGGACTTAATATATGGCTTACTTAAAGTTTACTAGGTTTTGGCCTTGTCTGGAAAACGAATAATAATTGGAGTGAAATCTGGTTTTATAAGGTTGACAACAGAGATAAGGAAGGTCCAAAAAAATTTCAAATAATATCCAAATCATTGCTTTATAAAAAATTACCTGAACCTCATTCTCTTCTACACGAAAAGGCTGTCCTCCTGTGTTTCCTTCTATCTAGGTGGAGTTAAGTAGTGACTCAGTAAAGTGAAGTATCGACTACTTTCCATCCTCATTTTCTAAGATCTGATTAATTAGTATTGAATAGAAATAATTTTTTAACCGAAATCGTCCTTACAGGATTCTTTTTCATTTTTTATCTTAAATCTCATATTAGTCAATAATTGTACTATTTCTCTGAACCTATAAATACATTTGTTTATAAGTAACTTTGTAGAGTTTTGCTACTTTATCAGACAGGAAACAAATGATACATACATACAGATAACCAATGAGAATTGAATGAAAGTACTCTTTACAGACGTATGGTCAAGGGGAACCCCAGGGCCAGCAACAGTAGGGCACTGTCACTGACCTTAGTCCTGAGGGGAGGAAGCAAGGGGTGAGAGTGGTTGCTGGAACCTGGAATGAACCACAACCTCGGTCAGAAGTATGTGGCCAGAGCTAAACTGCTGTACTCGTTGGGCTGTATCCAGTAACCACTTATATTGTTTCCCTGATAATACTGTATTCCAAGGAGGGTACAATGACTTTTTAAAGGTAACTTTAATGTATGAAAATCTCTAGATTGAAGCACAAAATCTTTATTTTAATAACCACACACGTGTTTTACGTAAGAAAATTACATTTGGAGTGACTGTGTTTGTCATGGGAAACATTTTATTCTAAGCTATTTTTGGTTCCCATCATCACACACACCAGTGCCAGAAAGCTATTGTTGCTGTAAAAGTATCAGTTTCCAGGGTTCTTGACTTTAATACCTTTTTTATACACAGGGTCTTTATATACCCTATATTATATATTTTGGCAAAGATTATGTGTATATCAAGAAAATACATTTACTGTCTATAATTTTGTAGAAATGCTGATACTCTGTTTTAATAATATAAAGTGAAATCTTCTGAGGAGAGAACTGTCGTTTCAGTTTCTATAAAGAAAATAAACCAGAGACAAATAAAATTCACCCAAAATGATACCACTCATCATTTTGTTAGATGGCTTTTAACTTTTAAATACTAGTCACTATTCCAACTCTAATATGAATCACCTTGTCATTTTTGAAACAAAGTTAAGCTATGGAAATCAAGAATTTCTCCTTGTTTTTCCTTCAAAACAATGAAATTAAAACAAAAACCCTGTGTAAGAAAAAATTAGACAAATAATTGTCAAAGGATTCGGGTGTAAGGAAAGACTTCCTTGTGAGATTTATTTTGTCGGTTTTTAGTATTCTATTACTAAAATACAGTAGCAACTTGCCATTTAAATGTGTTTTGCTCTGTTGTCAAAATATTAAGCATCATAAAATACCTTTTAATTTATCTTTCATATCGTCTATTTCATAAAATGACTATAATGTTCTTTCAAGTGAAGATTATGGGAAAGTAAATGTTCTTACTTTTAAAATATTTTTTTCTATTTCTGTATCATTTACCAGTCTATCAGTATCATTTTCCACTAGATCACATTCCCTTAAGTAAAATCTACTACTTAATTAATAAAAATATAAGTTTCTCAATGCTTCTTTGACCTTCTTAGTCAAAACATATTAATTTAGATTTTTAAAAATATTATTACAGTTTTAAACCAGCATTGGGTATGCACTGATAATATAATCAGGATAGAATTTGGGAGAAACTGTCCAGAGGAACAGTTGGCAAGATGAAAATTTTGGTATTTTAGGACTAGATTGTGTGACCTACAGAAATGTGGAATGTATAGAAATATATGGAGTATATTATATACTGAGTATACAGAAAGGTAGTCTCTTCTGTCTCTAAAACTAAAATATTCCACTTCTCTCTCAGATTGTTTTTCATTTGACTTAAAAATGGAAACAACTTTCAGTAATAGTTATCCCAGCTGTAAATGTAGAGAATTTCACTCCGTTGCATTCAATGACCTTTCCTGATTTACAGTTCTGTGTTTCTTGATTTTATAAATAAACTTAAAATTTATACAAGTTCTGTGGCACCATATTCCATGTTTATACTTTAAAGAATATTTGAAGTCAACTGTCTTTCCCAAAATCTAAGAAGTATAGTAATTCTATTTTAAAAATCCCTGTAGATATAAACTTTCATATATCTGTGATTTTCATTTGCTTGCTTTATTTCTATTCTTTTTAATTTTCTATTTTGTTGGAAAATGAGTTTCTTTTTATGTGCTGAAAATAATTTTTAATAAAAATATTTTCCTGTGTAATAACTTGTAACTGCATTGCAGTTTGCTGCATGTTATACCATTCACTCCTTTATTTAATCTTTATCACAGTCATGTGAGATGAGCAGGAAATGATTATATTCCCATTTTAACTTTTAAAAAACTGGGCCTCAGTCATTAGGGACATAATGTTAAAAACTGAGTTAATTACATATAAAACCAAGGACTTAGAGCTAGGTCTAGTTGGATTCTAACAGACTCATGCTTAATGAAACAGAATATGATACTTGACATATTTTTTCTTTCAGTTAAATTCAACTTAAATAAAATTACTAAATGCTTACTAGGTTAAAGTACTGTGATGAGTAAAACAGTTGTATAAGATAGATTAAAATAAGAGATAGGAAAATACATGATGTTACAAGTTATGAGAACATTACTAACCTGTAAGAAAACAGTTTTAATAGAGAGTAGTGATAGAAACCAGAATTCAGGAATTAAGGAATAAGGGAGATGTGAGGGTGTTGAAGCATCTGGGTGAGGACTGTCCTCTGGAGAGGTTTAGGTTGGGTAAAGATGATGAAGGGACTGAGAATGCATGCACAACCGAAGGACAACATACAAATGAAGGGTGAATTGAACACATTTGCCAAAAAACATGTAAGAACAAGGCAAAAGTGATTGAGAATTAACAGAGTTGAGAGCCTAAGAAAATCAGTAAAGGGGTTAGCCTGGGAAAATATTCAACTCAAGGAAATATGAAAGAAGCAAAACATTCTTTCAGTAACGATAAAAGCTCAGAGTCTTCATTTTGGAAGATGTTCATTTCTTAGCAAGTGATAGAACTTTCGTTTTCCCTGCAATTTGATAATCCTGAAGTATGGAAAAGAGATTGAGGGAGAATGGGATCAAGTCCTTAAAATGTGAATTTTTAAATTGCCAGAAATCAGTAATAAGAACTTTTGATGGAGTGAGTCAATACAATCTTTCCGTATTTTCAAACAACAAGTGGCAGCCCATGAACAGTACACATATATGCAAAGGGTTGCTTGATTATTAGGGCTTGGAAAGACTTGAAAAGCATGAAATACCAAGCTGGACAAAGCTAGTTTCAAGAAGAAGGGTTACTTTACATTTACTGTGCAGTGGGAAAAGAGCTGGAAACACCTGGTTAGAATCTTTGTGCTTGTGGAAATGGCCCTTTTTAGAAAAGAGAGGTGACAGGAGCTAAACCAAGGAAGCAGGCAAACCAGTGGTGCCAGCATCAGCCAGGGGCTTAGAGCTCTTCCAGTGAGCTAACTTAATACTCCTGAGCCTGCTCTCTGCCATGCCTCCAAAGAGAGAAGGGAGAAAGTCACCATGGCCACAGCCACCAGAGGCAGCAGGGAGACAAAAGGCTTGTCTCTCCCTCCTCGCTCAGTGTCCAACAGCTAAACATGGGCAGAACTGGGACTGAATCTGGCAGCCTGGCTCTAGAGTCTGTGCTCTTAATACTGGAATTTTTGCCTTGGTGGAGATCATATGCATTTGTTTTATAAGTGCAGTATTAGTTTTTAAAAATTGTAAAGGGTGGCTTGAGAACTATTTTCATTATATTCTTGTTTTTTGCATTGTTTATATATTACTTATCTGGTTTTCTTCTCATAAATGAAGACATAAGTTCAAGTTGGCATCTTGCTTTGAACTGGTACAATCCTGTTCGTAAACTCAAATGGTTACCAGAATGTGTGGAAATTGTGCATATCTTATTTTGATTGACTGTTTTCTTAATTTAGAAGTGAGATTCTTCAGTTTTATTTTTATGATACCAGAAATCCAGCAGATTCTCTCAACTCTGTCAGACATTCAGTTAATCACCAATGTTTAATCTACACTTTATTAAATAACCAGATCTAATGCTTAATTTAGCTGACTAAATGCTTTGATACTTTGCATCTCAGTCTTCTAATTCAGATATTTTTAACATGTAAAATTAAAAAATAAGATACAGAGAAGATGTGCATTTATCCTTAGCCTTTTCATTATTATTTTGCTTGTTATTCTTTTTTCTTGAAATAAAAGTAAAATAAAGAAAAAAACCAACAAAAAGTTACCATAAAACATAAGAAAACTAACCACTCTTTAAAAATATACAACTTCTTCATTAGAATAAAAATGAAAGAAGTTAATATTTTATCTGGTTAGTTTATACAGTGCTTATAAATTTACAAGATTTTGAAGAGTTCTAAAATGAATTAATTGTGCTAATTATGGGAAGCATAATGGGTCACAATGTGGAAAAAAGAAAAGATAAAGTGATGTCTGAATAATGGATGCAAATCTCTTAGATTTGGATAGACTACAGTTGTGTTTTTTGTTTTACGTACTATAACTATGACTTTTGGCACATAACTTCCTTTTTTCTTAGACTTTTTGAAAGCAACCAGTACCACTAGGTCACTTTTCTTTCACATAAATTATTACATTAGAGGAATTGGATTAGTATTAATATCCTATTTCTTACACAGAAGAACAGATGTCTCAAATACTAATGCTTTTGTTACTACATTTTCAAAACCCTTTGGCTATATTTATTGATATTCTTCAAACAAGGTTCTGTGTTATGTGTTAAGTTGATTCTTCTTATTTATAATAATATGGAATAATCATCCATTTTTCCTGAATATCTTTGATATCTTGACATTACATATAAAAATGAGGACATTTTCCTTCAGATGAGATGAACAAAATCTATTCTTCAGTGATTTTATTTTTTTGAAATCGATACATTGAATAAAAGTGAATACTAACCAAACAAAATATATGAAATCATGACACTGGAAATCTGATGCACTTTGCTTTTCAATTGGTTTAATGTATGTTATATTTTACTTATAGTTTGGTTGTTTAAACTTTGGAATCTATGTTTTTCATAGCTGAAGATTCAGACATGGTGGGCCAGGTTCCAAGCCTAATTCAGATAACCCTGTTTCATACAATTGCTGATTTCATTTCTAAGACTTGTTATTTAACTGTATTAGGGTTCTCCAGAGAAACAGAACCAATAATATATGTCCCATATGTGTGTGTGTGTGTGTGTGTGTGTGTGTGTGTGTGATACTATACAATCTGGAGAACCAAGAAAGCCAGTGGTGTAGCTCACAGGCCTGGGAACCCGAGAGCTGATGGTAGATACTAGTCTGAGTCTTAAAGCCTGAGAACAGGGCACAGAGGGCAGGAGAAGGTAAATGTCTCAGCTCAACCAGCCAGGCAGTGAGAGTGGATCTTCCCTTTCTCCACCTTTTTTGTTGTATTCAGGTCCTCAACAAATAGGATGATGTCCATCCACACTGGAGAGGGCAAACAGCTTTACTCAGTCTATAGATTCAGTGGCTGCTCTCTTCCAGAAACACCCTCACAGACACATCCAGAAATAATGCCTAACCAGATATTTGGGCACCCCATGATCCAGTCAAGTTGACACATAAAATTAACTTTCTAGTAGACAACTGGGAAAAAATATAATCAAACACAGTTTTTTTTTTTTTAAAGTGTGTGGTCAACTAGTTTTGATAAATGTATACACCTATGTATAACTACCATCCTAATCGAGATATATAATATTTTCATCCCTCAAAAATGTTCCCTTATACTTCTTTGTGGTTTTTTCTTAAATTTTTTTCTCCCAGTTTTATTAAGATATATTTGACATACAGCACAGTATAAGTTTAAGGCATACAACATAATGATTTGATTTACATACATCATTGATTGTCAATAATTTTAGTGAACGTTCATCATCTCATACAGATACAAAATTAAAGAAATAGGAAAAAACAATTTTTTTGTGATGAGAACTCAGGATTTTCTCTCTTTTAACAACTTTCATATGTAACATACAGCCGTGTTAATTATATTTATCATGTGTAGTACATCCCTAGTACTTATTTATCTTATAACTTGAAGTTTGTATCTTTTGAGCCTTCATAAAAGTTAATTTCTTTCCCTTTTTTGAAAACAGAAGAAATTCCACTTTCCTTCACTTTTGCTCCTGTAAACTCCACTATAATCCAAGGTGTGGACACCTGCCGCAGCCCCAGTTTCCACTTACTTCAGAGCCTTGGAGCATAATATGGGGGATGATAGGACATGAGCTTTACTTGCACTTTTCAGTTAGTGCAAATTATTTAAAATACCATGAATCTGGTGTCACATTTTAGTTTGTTGATGAATAAAAGATGAATATATATTATTGCCTAAGTAGGCATAATTTTGTGTACAGAAAATTTCACCAAAAAACCTTGATTCAAAATATTTCTAAGTTTAACAGATATTAATTTTTCTTTTTTAATAACTCCATCTTCATACAAAATATTACTTTGTTTAATTTGTGTTAATAAAGAGAGAGTTGCCTGATTTTTGGAAGACAGACATTTATCCTTTATCTTACACAAACTATCATTCATGTAACCTCACCCAATTTTGATGCAGAAGCACATATCTACATTGCTGTAAACACCTGGGGAACACTGTTAAAATAAATCAAATCTGTCCATTTACAATGATACATCAACAGACTAGAAAAGTAATATAGAAGAGTATGATTCAAGAATGAAAAAAAAAGTTGTCAAAATTAAGTAACATTTTAAGTCTGTAATTAAAAGGAACATTAAAGAGTATGTCTCCTCCATAATAAATGAGATATTCTACCATGTGAAGCTGAGCCTCTTGCTGCCTCACAGCAGGGTGCAACAATAAGAAAATCACCCCTAGATTTTACTTGACACTATTCTAATAGACTTCTCTCTCCTGAGTATGAACAAGGAATTTAATATAGTTTATTGGTCAGCACTTGGAACATTCCTTTTCTCGGATGTCTTGCATCTTTTGCTTATGACGCTTGTCGAATGAAGTGTTTGTGAACATCTCCTACTTTTGAATACTTACAGTGGCATGAGCTTTAAAAAAGCTTTAAATATTTGTTTTTGACATATATATTCTTCTGACCAGTTTGTTTTCAGTTTTGTCTTCCATTGACTTACTTTACCTGAGTTTCTAATTCTGTCTGCCTGTAAAATGCTTTCTTATCTTTTTATTTTTTAACTTCCTCCTTGGGAATGAAAAACTGTTACCAAGATCACCAGTCATCTCCATATAACCCTACTTATTTTTATTTATTTATTTATACTTTATTCATCTATACTTTATTTTGTTTTTTTGGAGTATAATTGCTTTACGATGGTGTGATAGTTTCTGCTGTATAACAAAGTGAATCAGCTATATGTATACATATATCCCCATATCCCCTCCCTCTTGCATCTCCCTCCCACCCTCCCTATCCCACCCCGCTAGGTGGTCACAAAGCACAGAGCTGATCTCCCTATGTTATGTGGCTACTTCCCACTAGCTATCTATTTTACATTTGGTAGTGTATGTATGTCCATGCCACTCTCTCACTTTGTCCCAGCTTACCCTTCGCCCTTCCCGTGTCATCAAGTCCATTCTCTTCATCTGCGTCTTTATTCCCGTCCTCTCCCTAGGTTCTTCAGAACCATCTTTTTTTTTTTTAGATTTCATGTATATGTGTTAGCATATGGTATTTGTTTTTCTCTTTCTGACTTACTTCACTCTGTATGACAGTCTCTAGGTCCATCCATCTCACTACAAATAATTTCATTTCTTTTCATGTCTGAGTAATATTCCCTTGTATATATGTGCCACATCTTCTTTATCCATTCACCTGTCAGTGGACACTTAGGTGGCTTCCATGTCCTGGTTATTGAAAATAGAGCTGCAGTGAACATTGTGGTACATGACTCTTTTTGAATTATGGTTTTCTCCGGGTATATGCCCAGTAGTGGGATTGCTGGGTTGTATAGTAGTTCTATTTTTAGTTTTTTAAGGACCCTTCATACTGTTCTCCAAGGTGGCTGTATCAATTTACATTCCCAGCAACAGTGCAAGAGGGTTCCCTTTTCTCCATACCCTCTCCAGCATTTATTGTTTGTAGATTTTTTGATGATGGCCATTCTGACTGGTTTGAGGTGATACCTCATTGTAGTTTTGATTTGCATTTCTCTAACGATTAGTGATGTTGAGCATCCTTTCATGTGTTTGTTGGCAATCTGTATATCTTCTTTGGAGAAATGTCTGTTTAGGTCTTCTGCCCATTTTTGGACTGGGTTGTTTGTTTTTTTGATTTTGAACTGCATGAGCTGCTTGTAAATTATGGACATTAATCCTTTGTCAGTTGCTTCTTTTGCAAATATTTTCTTCCATTCTGAGGGTTGTCTTTTCATCTTGTTTATGTTTTTCTTTGCTGTGCAAAAGCTTTTAAGCATATAACCCAATTTAAAACTGCTTCAAAACTTTTGCCCTAATTAGTTGCTGAATATAATATAATGTAATATACTGTAATATCATATAATATATTGTAATATCATATGATGTATTTTCTTATCTGTTTATTATCTGCCCCTGCACACCTAGAATACAAGCAGTTTTCATGGGAAAATAGCAGCTTTGCTCTGTTTATCATGTATTCCCATCTCCAAGAACACAATGCCTGGCACATGTTAGGTCTTCAATAAATACTTATTGAGTGAACCAATCAAACAATCAATTAATCATCATTAGGAATTATAACAAGCAGTGTGGCTGTGCTGGTACCTATGTATTATTAAAGAGTAAAAATCAAAATTTCTTTTGAACAAGTCTTTGCTATTTGGCCTAGTATTTTTTGGTGGTCTGGGATGTGATGGTGTCCATTCTCAGAAATAGAGTGGAAAGGCAAGGAAAAGGAAGCTGTTATCTACTGGATGTGAACATCTACTATGTGGCAAGTACCGGACTGTCACGTCTACTATGTGGCAAGTACTGGACTGTCACTTTCATGTATATTTCCTCATTTCCTTCTAACTACAATCTTGTCAGATAGATGTTGCTATTATCTTCATTTTGCAGATGAAGAAAGAGGCAAAAAGAGAGATGAAATAGCTTGTCCAGGTTCACCCAAACATGAATTAAGCATGAGGATCCCATGCTGTTTTACAATTTCTTTACTGCTAGATATTAAGTGCTATAAATTCACAGAAAATTAAAGGAACTGAGCTGATAAATGTCAGTTTCAAAAGTAAAATACATGTTCATCTTAAAATACGTGTGTTGTTTTTATTGTCAAAGGATATCAAAATGTCTGTAAAGTAAATAAAACAACAGAAAGCGATTTTATTCTTTTCTTTTCCATGTATACTCACAAGAGGCTTATAACCATTACTCATAGGACTGTATGAGTAGCTGTACAGTAGCTGTCTGCCTTGGGGAGCCAGGTAAAATGCAGGATGCATCACAATAGTGCACATTTTGTGCCTTGAATCACTTTGAAAAGTGTCTCAGAGAACCTGAAGAGTCAGTCCTCTTCTATCTCCACAAGAATTTTATATGTATTTATGAAAATGATTCTGTACCCTAGTAAATCTTTTTCGGTGTGGACTAATTTGTATCTCTTCGTAGTCATACCCTGCATGATCTGTATATAATGCATTGAACCTAGAGGTGTGACCTTAAATTTAACTTTTTTAAAAAAAACAGGAGGTCAATAAAATTTAAACTGCATAACAACTATGTATACAAAAAAAAATGGAGGATGTCCTGCTAAATTTGAATTTCAGATGACACACAAATAGTATTTTATCCTAATTGTGTCTCCAGTATTGTATGGGAGATACTTATTCTTAAAAAAAGTATTTATAGTTTATTTGAAATTCAAAGTTAGTTGTGCCTCTGCGTTATTTGCTAAATCTGGCAAAACTGCATGTGGCCAAGTGCTCCCTAACCCTCCCCATACTTGTCCCATCGCTCTGCCAGATGGGTTTTGTTGAAGAAGTAAGGACAGAGAAAAGAAGGGAAACTTTGAAAAATCTTTCAAATGATAAAAGCCGAACGACTGCTCCTGTGGTTTTTCAGAGTGAGGGGCTGGAACTACTGTAGAACACGGTTCAGGATACACTATAGTTACCTCCAGACCCTTCTGAGCCCCACCCTCTGTCTTTTATGCCTTCTCTCTGATGGTCAGAAGTTGAACAACTGTGGACAGATTCCTTACATTCTCTAGCCTCAGTTTCCCCATCTGAGAAGCATAGTATTCTTAAGTGTCAGAAAGAAAACAGGTGATGTGATGTGACTGACTTTTGTAGATCTGGTGGTTGGTCAAGACCTCCCTGAGGCTTTCTCACAGAAACTGGAGTGATAGGTGAAAACAGTCTATTGAGAGGGAGGGAGCGAGGGAGGGAGGGAGATGTGGGGAGAGAGAGAGGAAGAGAATGTTTGTATCTGCAACTACAGATAAGATAGAGAAGATAGGGCCAGATGGCACAGCACATACAGAACGTTTAATGGGGACAGAGGATTCCATACTGGCCTGTTTTTCGTTTGTTTGTTTTTTTAAATTTCAGCATTTGCTGAGGTAGAATTGACAAAATTGGTAGATGTTTAAAATATACATCGTGTTGATTTCATATATGTACACATTGTGAAAGGATTAATTAATTAATACATCCATCACCTCATATATTTATCTTTTTGTGTGTGTGAGAACATTTAAGTGCTACGCTGTTAGCAAATTTCAATTATAAAATAGTGTTTTTTGTCTTAATGATCAGGGAAGGCTTTGTGGAGAAGGTAAAGTTAGCAAAACCCCTTCCAGAACAAAGGAGATGAAGTAGAATGCATTCCTTGCAGTGCCTTCATACAAGCAAAAGTCTGATGTGAAAGTACAAGGGATTCACCTTGAAGAAACTAACACCGTGGATACAAGTTGAGGGTGTGCATAGGAATTGGATGAGGTTACAATAAAATTATGCTCTTGGTTCTTAACTGTAGAAGGCCTGGACGACAAACTATGGAGTTTAAATTTTATCTGTTAGATACCAAAGAAAATTAGGAACGGGTAACTGGCATGACCAAACACAGCAGGACCCAAGTACTAAATGGGACTTTTTATAGTAATAGCAGCCTAAATTACAGTGATTGCAGTGAGATAGAAGGGCATATGTGAGAATATTTTGATAGAAAATCAGTAGGACTATCCTCAGAATTTGGTAAGGCAAGAAAAAAGATCAAACATAACTTGGAAGTTTTGAGTCTAGATATCTGGGAAAACAGCACACTCTTAATTGAAATAGAGAAGTCAGAAACAGGTTAGGTTGGAGAATCATGAGATCAGGTTTCACCATTTGAAACAAGACATTCAATGAAGTGTTTCAACAAGAAGTTAAATATGTGGACTGAGAAAGCATGAGAGAGGTATAAGGTGAAAATAAAAGCTGGTAGCTGATGTCGTTTTCCTACCATTTTAATTTGTGTTAATGAGTTGTGCAACACCAATTAAATAAATCAACTCATTCTGAAAAGAGCTACTGTGTAAAAAAGAGGCAGTAAAACATCAGCTGACTGGAGCCTGAGCTGATGTGCACAACAGTCACAGAACTGAACGGCTGCTCCGTTTGGTGTCTTTCCGTCCACATGTTGCCTACTGTGCTTGGCTTGGCATATGTAATAGGCAAGGTCACAGGGCCCAACATAAATGAAATCCATGACCTAGTTTCACCAGTGGTTTCATTTCTGTTCATAAGTATCAGTACTTATTATTTACATGTTTACAGAAATGGCAAAGAAGGCAAGCCCACTAAAGCACCTATATTGATTTGGATAGTTGAGGAATTTTTTGTAAAAGCCATTTTAACTCCCTTTGCCTCAGTTTGCACTCCCTAAGATGGGGTTAATTATATTACCTGTTGCAGTCATCGAGTTGTCACCGTAAATAACCCACCAGATCATAATATGGTTGGAGTTCATTTTTCAAGGTTTAACCGACACTAACTTCATTCTATCATATGTTCTTTCTCTATGTGCTTCTAATCTAACCTAATTTTTATAGTTGTTAAATATGGCCATCATATTTTTTAATTAGAAGCCGATCTTCTCCTCAAGTAAATAAGGACAATGAGAAAAGTAGAAATCCAAAGAAGCTTCCTTGAACAAATTCATAAACATATTATGTTTACAAGAAGAAAATGAGTATAGTAATAAAATGTCTCTGAATAAGTAGCCTGTGATCATTTAGAAATTAATAAAATATTATGATTTAAAAAGAAGTATTCTTTATATTTATCATACCCCATGTGTGTCTATTAAAAGACTTAAAGTGAATATGGACTCAACACAAAATTGCATTAATGAAAATATTCGCAGAGTATGGGAGAACTTATTATCTTGAATTTGCTCTTTCAGTGCTGGAAGTACCTATTTGTGGTTCACTGGGACTCTGGTATTTTTTTTCTTCTCAACCAATTGTTTTGTTATTTTGCCTTAGTAAAATTCACTACATTTTTTTCTATGACTATCTTATTATTATGTACCCCAAACACTTTTTTAGATAAGGAAAAAAAAGATACTTTCTGTAATATAATGGTTATTAAACATTCCAAAATGTTCTATCTGAAAAATGGAGTTTTTAGCTACATTAATATTACCAAACTGTTGAAACCAATTTCTATGTATTCTTTATTCCAAGATATTTAGCTCTTAAGATGGTTGGTTAGTGACTGAATCTGACTGGCTGCTTGGATTCATTCCTCATTGGGAAGTGAAATAAACTGATACCATTGTAATGATATTAATTTTAAACATCCCCTTGTGCTCCTAGTGAGTGTAGCAGAGCAATTTAAAAGTTCAGTTTTAGAAACAGACCTATTAGTCTTGTATCTGCCATATAAACAGCTGGGATCACCTATTTGGCATGCTTCTAACCTAAACCTCAACAGTTCATATGTGATTAAATGAGGTAAATTTGAACAATAGTTGGGGCAGAGTAAATGATCATTATATAACAGATATTCCTTGAAGAGAAGCCATTTATCACTGGCCATTGTTTTTTTACTATACAGATAGATGCTTTCATTGGCTAACTTTCTTTGTTTTTTAAAATAATTTTTTTGTTACTGTTTCAGAGACATAACACAAGCACAAAATCAGTCCCGATTTTTATCATTTATTTTATTTTTGGAGACTATTAGTTAAGAAACCCCTACTCATATTTATCCATTTGTTTAAAACAATGACTTCTCACTTCAGTTTTCTGTTTCTTACATAAGCCCTGGAAAATTCTCACAATTGTATTGCCATGTTACCATTTTCGATTAATAAAATTTTATTGTTTTTAGATTAAGGATAGCCCTTAGGTCTCATTCACAAACACCTGTGTTACATCAATAAATATAAAGTTTTATAAGTCCGTGTAGGTAAGTATAATCAAACATAAAACATACACAATACAGATATTTATTATAGTATATATTTCTTTAGTGTGTGCTTTAAGATAATCAAAGAAAAATAATATACTTTTCAACAGGGTTTCTTGGTAGTAAGCCAGGACCTGAGGTGTTTTGTGATTATAATATCTTTTAGTGTAAAATAAAATATGTCAAAAAATTTGAAGCACCCACAAATTCCACCTGAACTACTTGAGTTAGAAGTTTGCCTCTCACAAACTAGTCTTGGGAAAATTCTCAGTCTCAGGAAATAGCTATTGTCTGTCATGTTCCCACTAACTTTATACCCTCTCCATTGATAACAATATGTTGCAGTAACCAAATGTATGCATTCATAAGTCTCTCCATGTCATTTGGATAGGTCATAGGTTTAGAATCACTGATACTGCTTGTTGCTCAGGATTCTCAACTTTAACCATGTTAAACATTCTAATACTAGAAGCATATTATTTCATATATATAAAGGCTGTCCTAGAGGTACAGTGGACGTAGGGTATTTATATGTAGAACATTGTCTCAATCATAGGGAAAAATGCACCTTGAGTGCCTTTTGAAACCTGACACTCCCTTTCCCCTGTTAATCAAATAGCTTTTCAATTAATTTCTTTTCATTTTTTCACTTATTCATTAATTCATTAAAAATGATTAAGCACCTACTAGGTATGGATTTTGATAAGAGCAGTCATTGTGGTTAAGGAAGCCATAGGTTATAAAGTGCTATTGGAGCATGTATTTGTTGTATATTACAGCAGATATAATATGAGAAAGATATATACTATGGAATTCTCAACCAGGGAGTACTTACCAAGCCTAGAGGGAATGTAGGTTCTAAGGAAGATTTCTGGTAGTGGATGAGGCCTGATTTTTGAAATTCATAGGATCTAGCTTAACAAGAAGAAAGTGCATTTCAGATAGAAGGAAGAGCTTGAACTATACCACAGTGTTGAAAAATCTCACTGTGTATAAATGCCTCTAGCGTATACCAGATTTAACTCTGGAGAAGTTAATCTCTATTGACTTAAATATTTTCATCTATCAAATAAAGATAAGTTTGTTGTAAGGATTAAATGAGATAATTTGTGTAAATGGTTTGGCTTTATGTTTAATGCATAATAAAAACCTAGCATTTTTTTGAACCCTTACTTTGTGCCTGCAGTTCTAAGTGCTTTGTGTAATTATGCAGTGAGTCTCACTCCACAGTCTTCAAGCTTAACTACTAGATAAATGTTAACTGGTATTGTGTATAGAAGTGATATATTAAAACAAAGTGGATGGTAACATTAAAATGAGTTTTAACATAAGACAAAGTATTTGTACATACTCAAGCTATAACTGTGTTCTTACTGGACAATAATTGGAAGTGAATTACATACTATAGATGAGATTTGTTAACTCAACAAAATTGAATACTGCAAGTATTTTGCCATAATGGTAAGTCTGATTTTTTATTTGTATTAAAAATATTCTATCTATAATATGTGATGTTAATATTTTCATTGATAAAATGAAACAAATTTGTCAGTATATGTATTAGGAAATACCATATTAAAAAATAAACAAAGCACCTCCCTAAATAAAGCTAGGGAATGTTTTCTTGCCTCAATTATATAGCAAAATCAAACAAAAAATATACTTGTTGTATATCATTTTTGACAATTCATTGTTTCCTCCTATAACATTTCACTATTGCTACACTACATAGGATACATATACTGTAAGTTATTTTTTTTAAATTAATCATCATAGAACTTTTTTGGTACTGTAGGTAGGTCACTAGCTTGTTAATTCCCAAGTGGATCTTTTATGTGCCTTTTAAAAATTGGTAAAAAGCACTCTTTTCTAGTCATCTAAAATTTAACTACTCTCCCACAAGTGTTTATCTATAAAATACTAATTGCAGTGAGAGTTCCTCTTCCAGTTCTTTAGCACTCTCAGGTGGATGGTTTTTCAACTGACCTACAACCATTAAGCTTGCTTAAGTATCCCCAACTATTCGGTCCCTGTTTCAATTGTCATTGTTGTACTTTCACCACTTAGGGTAATTCACCAGAATTACCCTAAGTGAATAGAATGCAGTTTAGCGGGGATGACTGCCTTGAAGTGCAATCCAGGTGGAAATAACTATTGTATATATGAAGGTTTAGAAAAAATTGACACCTAGAAGAAACAACAGGGTCATAATTAAATAAATACAGCCTGACTCTGAGAGAGAGAGATATATATCTATTGTGTTTAACAGTGCCTGTGAAGATGACATGTAGAGATAGAGCTTACCACTGCAAATCAAAGCCCAGATTTAAGACCATTATTGAGAACAAGATATTAGAAATTTAAAAGTGTTCAAAGGGAAAGAGCATAAAATATTTATGATTAGGAAATACTGACTTTAAGGGAGCCTAAAGAGATGTGGACTGTAAAGGTTTTAGAGAAGTTTCAGTGTGATAAAGGAACTGCCTTTAGAGAACTCTTACTGTTCTTGGAGCCTAGTGGAGGAGAATGGGCTTTGGAGAAGGTGAGCCTGGGTTAAAATTCTAGCTCTGCACTTAATAGCTGTATGATCCTGTGTACATTTCTAAGTCCCTCAGCCTTTTCATTTATAAAATGAGAAAAACATTATATATGTCATGAGATTATTGTAAAGATTAAAAGAAATAATGTATGTCAAGTACTTCATACAGTGCCCAGTTTTTGTTATTAATTTTAATAACTATAACTATTTAAAAACTATTCCTACAGAATATGTTAATTAGCTACATTCTCCTAAATAGTTTTAAGCAAATAATTTACTCATATTGGGTATCTAGCATTCTTACTTTTATCTGTTTCTCTGTTAGTGGAGAACAAAAATAAAAGACAATGCCACTGATTTATTCACTGTTCTGTGCCTAGAAAATGAGTGCCTGAGCCTGACCAGATACCTCATAAATATTTGTGGAATTAGTGAAAAAATGAATGATATCATTTGAATGATCTAAGGCTAGATGAGTTTAGGGAAGTGATTGATATGGAGAATTTTGATTTATTTCTTCTCCAGGTGTTATGGGTTATTTTGCATTATTCCACTAAGTTCATCATTTACGATTTTGTTTTGTTTAAATAACAATAAATTTCTTTATATGTTGCATGAGATAATGGCAAAGGGGCCGCATATCTCCATTTGTTGTGTTCTGAGTGTGTCCTTTATTTTCATATAGTAAATTAATTAAGAGAAAGGAAAGGTTTCCCAGTCTTTGTCTTTGGAAAGTATAGTAATGAGAATGGATAATAGTGTTTGTATAGGAAGTTGGAGATGTTTCCTTATATACGTAGGACTGCTTGGGCCCAGCATACTGTACGTTGAAAGGTGTCTTTCTTTCATTCAGTCTCTCTTGCTCACTCTCACATTCTCACCCTCTTTCTCTCTCTGTCCTCAGCACTGCATTTGTAATCTGATAAGAGTGAAGATGACAAGTGGTTTTCAGATGTACCTAAGTATAAATTCTAAGTGTCATCTATTTATATATCTTAATTATTTCCTCTTTAAAATGCCAAAAATGCCCACCCAGTTTTTGTGAGCATTTAAAAATAATATGTGCAAAGTACCTTGGACATAGTAGGTTATCATTAAATATTACTTTATTTTCCTTTACTTTAAATAAATGTTACCTGATAATACTGACATTTTAGGCTTTACAGACAAACATCAAGGTCTCTACACTTATGTGAAAGGTAAGCGAATACACCACAGAAAAAGAGAACTTTCTAATAAAATTAACTTTTTATGTTACCAAGCCAGACTTGGGTCCTCTTGTCCTCCCACAGTAAAGCCAATCTGATGACCCTGGGTTGTGGTGAAGGAAAGAGCCTTTTGTGAGGCTCTCACCTCTATTGTGAGGCGCTGTGCAAGGAGTCTGGGGCAGCTAGTGCTCAAAAAGCCCTAACTCTCTGATGGGTGTCAGGAAAGCATTTTTAAAGGCCAGATGAGGGAGGGGAGACTCAGGGTATAGGATCAGCTTGTGCACAGTTCTCTGGTTGGCTGATGGTGAGGTAACCAGGTAGTGTCACAGGGGTTAACATTATTAATCCTTGAGCTCCAGGAGGCCTGGGGTTAAGTGCTCATGGTCATCAAGTAGTTAAAGTCTTCCATTTGGTGAGGGTTTTAGCATCTGTAAAACAGCTCAGGAAATGTGCATCAGATGCTGTTATCTGAATACTTCAGAGAGGAGCTAAAGCAGAGGCTATGGGGGAGGGGTCTGTCTCAGGAAGGCCCAATAGGGTCCTGCTTAGTTACATTTAGACTTAATATGACTTTGAATGTATTAGTCTAAACAAAAAAAGAAATTATTCATCAAGGAATCTTGAACAGAAGCAGAATAACTAGCATAATATATTTTCAACAGTTAACATCCTACTCAAGTTAATCAATACGTGTATACTACCAGACTTATGATAATAAGACAATTCATTCATGTGTTTGTTCTGTCAACAAATAAATATTTATTGAGAACCTACCATGTGCCAGGCATTGTGTTGAAAGTGCTTAGGAAATATGAGTGAACAAAACAGACCCGCACTGAAGAAAGTTATATTCCAGAGAATTCTAGATTCTTTTGAAACATAGGAGCATATTAATTCCAGAATGGGTTTTTTTTTTTGGCTTCACCTTTGAGGTGCAGGGCATCAGAATTTTACTCTGTAAAGTTGTAAAAATCACCTAGCTTGATACATGTAGAATTTGGAATGTCTTAACATTTTCTATTAATTCAGGCCCTTTTATTTTTACTTCCTGAGATGATTTTGTATACATCAGAAAGGAGAATTTTTCTCCTTCTCTAAGAGTGTAGAGGTTGGGAACCTTACTAGCCCTGAAGGGTAAGGATTTGTCACCCTATTTCACTGGTGATCACATGACCCGTATCATTTTTACTTCAGAATTTGATTAGTTTCCCATGCCAGCCCTCACATCCCAATACATATCATTTATTTAATTCAACATTAAAAATAAAAACAAAAGCAGAATGGACTAGTAAAGGTCAATGCCACTTTTATTGTCCTATTCTTCCCTCTGGTTGCCCAGGGGAATTTGATTTGCCTATTTCATGAAGGTACATTCCTGCTACTGCTTCAGCTATTAACTTCTCAATCAGCTTATTTCTACGAAGCAGAAGGAGTCTGGAAGAACTTGACTCAAAGTTGGTTTCTCTATTGTCTGTATTAGAATGTCAGTAACTTATTACAGGATCTTATTGGATGGTCTTTGTCCTGCTTTATCACTTTCCCGGCAGAGGTGCAGGTAATAAAAATCTCTATGACTAGGACCTTGGATTTGGATAGTTCAATTAGTTGTGCAGGAAGTCTATCAAAAATGTGACTCCACATCCCTGAACTCCAGCGTTTTCATTATTAGAGTGAAACGTTAGTGACAAACGAGGTATGATCGTCTAGACACCTCATCAGCCTGCTGGCTTGCTGCCTGAAATGAAGGGCCAGTTCTAAAAAACGCCAGGGCTTTGATGGGGTTCTAAGCGTGTGATTCAAAACCAAAGTCCATGAAAAATTGGGAACATCATACATTTGGAAACAGTAATAAACTTTCATAGTTCTCTGAAATTCTGCAGCCAGAATCAAAGCTGAATATGTTTCAGTATGTTGATAGTAAGTTTTAAGATATAGTTTTCTTATTAGCTATGCTTGTAAATACAAGGATTATTTTAAGAAATGATTGGCAACAGTTTAGGAGTAATGATAGTAAGAGAACTTATCTTAATGAATTTTATTAAAATTTTATATTTAAAGCAGTGATGAACAAATACTAATATTTACTATTTTAATAAATTTCATGTGTATGGATAGACATCATTAAACAAAGTTTGTGCTAAAGTATGTGTGATTCATATATTTACACGAGTGGTTCTCCATGGGAATTATACTGCCCTCTAGGGGCATTTTGGTAATCTGTGGGGTAACTTTTTTTTTTTGGTACGCGGGCCTCTCGCTGTTGTGGCCTCCCCGTTGCGGAGCACAGGCTCTGGACGCGGAGGCTCAGCGGCCGTGGCTCACGGGCCCAGCCGCTCCGCGGCACGTGGGATCTTCCCGGACCGGGGCACGAACCCGTGTTTCCTGCATCGGCAGGTGGACTCTCAATCACTGCGCCACCAGGGAAGCCGGGGGGTAACTTGATTACCAGGATGTGGAGGGTGCTAAGAGCATGTGGTGGGCAGAGATACATGACCTACAAAATAAAAAATTCTTCTGCCTACAGACTACATTCCCCTGTTTCAGTGCCCACTCATGCAGCAGGAAAATGTGTTTGATTATCTGAGCCTAGACCCTAATTGTATTTTACATGTAAACCCAAAGTGTGTTTTGTATAGTTAAACTACAGACTGACTTTTCTTTAGTTACAACTATTTTCTAAAGTTAGAGAAAATGGTGCTTTATTATGTTTGAAAGTTTACCAACAGCTGTTTTCCATTTTGTAAGATCACATTTCTAATGGCAGTGCCAGTCATGGTTTTTAGTGACCAGTTCAACATATTGTATCTTTCTTTATTTGGAGCTGTTGCATTCATGGAGATTGTTTGTGTATTTACAAACATATGACTGCTTCATTATGGAATACACAGAATTGAAAATTTAAATACTTATTTTTAAGTTAATTTTTCTTAATTCTCCTATATATATGAGATAGGAACTCACATTGAAGTCTTGCAGTCAGCTACATTACATTGTCTATAAATTGCATTTCAGATAATAAAAGGAACAATAAAAAGTATGTTGTGAAAAGGATCTGAGTTCACTAGAATTGAGAATTATTGATTTATGTATATGGAACATCTGGCTGGTTGTCCATACAGCCAAATACAAATGCTGGAAGTATCAAAATTGTTGGTAGTTTCTTTGGTGGAAATATGTGGATTTAAAAGAAATTTCTTGGCAAATTCAAACTTATAAATGGGTACCAAATTTTGAGATGAAGGCCTGAAAGTAATCCTGAAGTCAGCATAATTAATTCTCTTTAAGAAATTCAACTGTAATATATATATTAAATGCCTCATTATGTAAGATACCTTGCTAAATGCTGGGGAGACAAAGACAAATATGAAATAATTTACTCCTCCAGGGAGTATATATTCTATTGGGAGGGACAGACAGATATCTAAAGAATATTAATGCAATATAAATACTAATAGAGTTATTTTTACAGTTCTATAAAAGACTGAAGGAGGGAACTGAGAGAGAACCTGGTGGGAGACATACTTTGAAAACTGTGTAGGGGCTCATGTTGTGGAAAGCCTTAAATATTGTACTAAAATAATGTCATAAGAACAGAGAGATGAGAGTAAAATGCTATTTAGAACAAGCAAATAACATCAAGAAAACTTATCTCAGCTGTTTCTGTCTTTGAAGGTATCTGATCCTGTTGTAAAAGAACACACTTGTTGGTCACTGTTGAGTTTCTTGGAAGAATAAGATGATGAGCTCAGTGAGAAAAAGATAAATCAATATTCCTCTCCATAGTTAAATTTATTTTGAAATTCCAAGGAGATAACAAGAAAGAAAATATAGGGGGATAAGAACAAATGGAGGAAAATAGGTAGATATGATGTTGGTTATGCAGTGGTGGAAGAGAGAAGACCACAGGAAGTAGATAGACAAAATTTAAGAGATCATGGAATTGGAAAGAAAGGTACCCATGACTATGTAATTCTATAGGAGTCTACAGAAGTTCGGGTAAACACTGTACTTCCCATAGTTTTTATAAAGAGAATGGAGGCAATTTTATTTAAATTCTAAAGAAAATAATAATTGCCAGTGTAAAGAATTTAGAATATCCAACAAATCAATATAATGATTTTATTGCAGGCTCTAAAAGACTACTTTTTCTTTTAATAAATTTATTTTTTTTTATTTACTTATTTATTTTTGGTTGTGTTGGGTCTTCATTGCTGAGCACAGGCTTTCTCTAGTTGTGGTTAGCCGGGGCTACTCTTCATTGTGGTGCATGGGCTTCTCATTGTGGTGGCTTCTCTTATCGTGGAACATGGGCTCTAGGTGTGCGGGCTTCAGTAGTTGTGGCACATGGGCTTAGTGGCTCCGCGGCATGTGGGATCTTCCTGGACCAGGGCTCGAACCCCGCATTGGCAGGTGGATTCTTAACCACTGTGCCACCAGGGAAGTCCCTAAAAGAGTACCTTTTTTGCATACCTCTGAAAGATTCAGTTTTCCTTTCTCAATCAATCATGGACGAATGCTTTTTTTAAATAAAAAATCATGTGCCTCAATGTCACAGCAATGCAAATATTTCCATGTTTATCTCCTGGTGGGATAGTATTGTCCTGTTTGTAAACCACTACTGGTTCAGAGGCTATCCTTTGAGTAGCAGTGCTCTGGAATTGAGCAGCACGGGTCTGTATTTTAGCTCTCACATATTATTATGAACTTGTGAAAGACAATCTCTCTCACTTAGTTTTCTAATCTGCAGTAAAAATTTTATCTATCTTGTATTTTTTGGGTAAGAGACATGAGAGAAACTATCACAACATTGGTTCTCCATTTTTTCTTAAATAATAGAATTCCTGATTTTTGGTTGGATACCTGGAATAAAGTCTACTTTTCTCAGACTTCTGTTGCCAAATAACTTGGTTCTGGACAATGTCTTTTAAGAGGAAATGTTTTGTGCAACATCTAGATTGTAACTTCCAATGTTACTTCCTGTACAGATGGAATGAAGATGTGCTATCTGGTGCTTCTTGGGCCATGAGCTAGAACTCATACTGAAGTTGGTTGATCACCAAACTTGAGTCCTTTATGCCATGGATCATTATACTAGCCCTGGAGTGTCTCCCTTCAGGCCCCTTCTAAGACAGAGAGAAGTAAAATTCCATCTTATTTATTTTAGATTTTCTGTCACATACAAAACAACCAAACCCAACTGATCGATGGATACATGAGAAAAGACATGTAAAGCAGTGCTTGATACATAGAAAGCACTCAGTAAATAATAATGTCAATTATTGAGTAAGTATAGTGAAAAAAGTTCTTAATTTATTCATTAAGTATTTAATAACAATCTTTTGTGTGCCATTGTGTTTTGTAACGGTGACACAAAGATGGTTAAGTTAAATTATTTGCACATAAGAAGTTCTTTTCTTGAAGTTACAGTGTGATGCTGAATCATTAACAGTTTGTTAATATTTTTCAAATGATTTTCAAAGTGGAGAGTTTGACATATACCACATTAGCATTACCTAATTAAGAGGAAAATTAGGTAAGTTTAAGTGTCTGACAAATATTCTTCTTAATAAAAGTTGCTGTTATGAGGTTTTAGGAGAATACTAATGATAAAGAGTTAACCCTGTGGGACTAGTTATCATTATTTGTGATTTCTAACATGTATTCTGTAATTTGCATTTTGCCTGGAGATTCCAAAAATCAAATACTCAGAGGTAATCCCACTATTAAAGTTTACGACTATACTTTGGTATAATACTTACCATTTATACTTTGTACTATCTGTAAATACAAAGTTATTTGGGGCAATTGCCTAGATAAAGACATTCCATCCTTAAAACTTGTAAATGAAGAATATATTCAGGACTTCTAGAGAAATATTAATGGAAATTTATTCTTAATTGGTTATTAAAGTAAGCTGGCTAAGCAGACTTACCCAGTTAGACTGGTATTTTTTACTTGGGTTCTCTGCTCAGAATCCCATAAGGCTGAAATCAAGATGTTGTCTGGCTGTGTCCTGATCGGTTGGCTTGACTAAGGAAAGATATACTTACAAACCCCTTCAGGATGTTGACAGAATCTGTTCCTTTGCAATGGAAGGTCTCACCATTTACAGGCCACTTTCACGTCCTTGCTCTGAAGCCCCATCAAGTTCAGCAGTGGAGAAACTCCCTCTTAATCAGATTCCTCTCAGTCTTCAAATGTCTGAATTCTTCTACTACCAGCCAGAGAAAACTCTGCTTTTAAAGAGTTCGTATGATTGGTTAGGTCAACCCAGATAACCTCCTTGAGTTAAATTCAAGTGATTAGTCATTTTAATCACATCTGCAGAATCTCTTTTTCCATATAATGTAACATAGTTACAGGAGTAACAACACAGGACAGGGGTCATGGGTGCCATCTTATAATTCAGCCTATAAATTAATCTTAAAGTGAAAATCAGTTCATAAAGTATACAAAAGTAAGAGGGCTTCTGAGTTGTTTATATTTTAAAAATCCCTTCTTTTGAATGTGGTAAAAATCATATTGGCTATTCTTATTGCTACTTGGCATGCGTATTTTATGTTTATAGAAGTTTATTTTTTAAGGTCATCTTTGAAGGTATTTCTTTCATTTAGTTTTGTTCTATATTATCATTTGTTTAACATATTATTAGTTATTTATCATTTAATGAACAATTAAAAAGCTTAGTTTTATTTTTCCAATAAATTATTAAAGTGGCCTGCTGTGTTGACATCATTATTTCTAAGAATTTGCATTAATACCACATTAGCAATTTTACTAGTTGATGCCATGTTAACATTCCAATTTGATACTTATTATCCTTTATATAAAGAGCTATAGTTTTATAATCATAGCCAAATCCACTACATAAGCATCCCCCCATATCCAAATATGGTTTATAGAATATTACATCTTGAAATATATTTGAGATTTTACCTTAGGAAAGATGTTTGGGTATCATATATTTACAAATAAATCTTTTAGATAATGCTTCACTCTGTTTACTAATACTGCCATAGTTTACATTATTTTCTTATTATTTTATTTACTATGTTAATATCTTAAATAAAATACATAAATATATCATAATAATGGGCTGACATTATGTAATAATTACTATATATGTGTTTGTTGTAAGTTCCTTTAGGCAATGGGCATAAATATTATATTATTTAGATTCACATGAATAACCATATATTACTCCACTTGAATATTAAAAATAAATTTTACATGTTCGAGATCCAGCTTCTGTGTGGGATCACTCAGAGATAGAAGTATGCTGAAAATCAAACCCAGAGTTGTTATTGATTACATTTTGATTTGCCCTTGACTTTACTTTTTTTGAAAAATTTTGGATAGGTTTTTTTACATCTTTTTTTCTTTTCATTATGTAAAATAGTGTGAGTCCAGTGTTCTAACTTACAAGGAGATGGTAAATATTTCACTGTTTATCAAGAATTCTGTCTCTGAGTGGGCTGTAACCAAAAAATGTATATATATTTAGATGCATGGAAACATTTTTTTAGGGTTAACTTACTAGAAATTGGTTCTTGGCTAGCCTACAAAAACACCAATAAATTGAATTTGGAGCTGTAATAAAACAGTTAACTTTTCTGTTTCTGTTCATCTAAATAGTAGATATTGAGAAAGAAATGCGTTTTTGTGGAAACTGGTACAAAATGAAACCTTCTAATGGTTTTCTACTTGAGATGTTTTCTGTCATTAGACATCTCAGCAAAATCAAATGAATCCTTTATAAAATCTTCAACCATTTATTCCCTATCAAAGTGGCAAACACATGTAAATGACATAGTTATTATCATGGGTGAGTAGGTCATAACTCTGCATTTTCACATTAGTGGATTGAGTCACATTTGAATTCACTAAATGAATGCAACACATTTCCTTTCACTAGTCAAAAATCCAATAATGGTTTTTAAGATTGTTCCATGAAAATTAGATTCCTCAATTACTTTCTTCTACCTTATACTTTGCCCTTATACAAAGACATTTATTCTTTTAGCCAATTTACTCACTGAAAAGGACAAGACAGAAGAAGTTTTGAGTTTTGACATGCCCATGATATTATTAGCAGAAATACTGTGCATTAATGCAAAGTTGCCTGGCCCTATAGTGGCCATGTGCCCTGCCTTCAAAGGCTTTGAGATGTTGTAATTATGAAATAAGACATTGAGTGGTAAATTTGTATTGCATATTATAGAGGAATATTGAATGCTTTGATGATATGACCTTCTCTTCACCCTCCTTCTCTTTTTGTTCACTGAATGATCATTTTCTTGGTCATTTATTTCCACAATCTGTTATAAATGAAAGCTTGTTCAGCTCTTTGTGTTTTATTTGGTGTTTCAAACAGCACTAGCACCAGTCTATGTTATCTGACTTTACAGGATTATATAGGAAGCCGCTTCAGTGGTTTGCGCTCATGAGTAAACCCCACTATACATATTGGGTCAGTTCATCCATTATTGCCTCAGAGAAAACAGTTTGTGTTGTTCATATTTATTGACTTAAAAGTTTAAAATTATTCTGAGAGTCTTGGATATTTTTCATACAGGAAGCTCACAGTTTTGCATCTTATTGTGTCTTGTTATTTTCAATTCTGACTTGGTATAGTAATACCAGCATAGCAATCAGTACCTCCAGAGAAAAAGTGAAGGTGAAGAGATGGGACGAATCCTAAGTGTCCACTACTTTTGTGGTAATTGGCATCATGACTTGGCCCTTAAAACTCCTCACAGGATGCTCTTCTGTTGTGGCTTGGGCACCCGACACGATATCTGGAACACAGTGGACAAGTAATAAGCAGTTGTTGAATGCATGAAACATGAAAGGGGAGAGGGTAAAGGGAAGGAAAGATAGAATATCTATCTTCCTTCTTTAAGGATATTTGAAAGTGCCCTGAGAAAGCCTCACATTCTTATCTTAAAGCAGCATATATGCAAAACTGGGAGGAAAGTAGTCAGCTTCTTCCTGTACCCTAAGGCCACTTGTATTTCAAAGGCAAGATGAAGGCTTTCTAGCCAGAAATTCCTGATAATAGAGCAAAGAAATGTTAAATAATAATGACAGAAAATAGGTATCTTAACATTTTATAGGTAGGTAATAGAGCAGAACAGAGGCTGGCGTGTGCCTCTCAAAGTGAGAAAAGTGGTGAGTGATGACATATATAAAGCATATTTAATCCACTAACACATTTAATTGAAAGCACCGTATGGGCTTTAATGATTTGTTAGACTTTCTTCAATTAATGAATTTTAAAGAAAACATAGAGTGCGTCTATATGTAAAATAAACGAAGCACAAATTTTTGGGGTAACGTAATAAACTCATTTTGGATCATATGTGTTCATTTAGGCTTGGATGCAACTGTATTAAATTAATATACAATTGTCATTAAAGCAATATATATTAGATTGACCAATTGAACTATAAGAAAATACTGCTTTATTAAGTAACAGCTAATTAAAGCAAGTTAATCTGTAAAATCTCGCAGTTCATTCCTTCACGTATTTCCATGAACTGCTGCCATGTTCCAGACATTACAATTGCTTTCAAGAAAATAGGACATCCCAAATTATTTATGTGACAAATGATATAAACAGTTTATAAAACATAAAATACAATTAATGATGACATTTTAAAACCAGTAGGTTAAAAATGTATATTAATATAATACTCTTCAAATTGTAACTGATAACTATTATTAATGTTGTTATTAGTTCTTAGTTGAACATTCACAGTAATGAAAATACAAGAATAGAAAGAATATAAAAGTTCATGCTGTATTTTTGAAATGTAAATATTTTTGTGAGTTATTAATGATTAAATATAATGATTTTTTACCACTCTACTAAAAAAAATAGTAAGTCATATGACTCCTAGCTCTGCACGTGTACTTTTTGGAGGTTGATTCTGTAGTATATTTACAATCAGTGCCATAACTGTAGATAATGAAGAAGACCCTAATAACTGACCCCAACATGACTTTTAGTTTTTAAAAGTTAAAAGAAAAGTTTTAAAAGTTTAGGGGGCACCCATAATGTTGTAATTAGTTCAGGAACGTGGATTTTATTTAGTCAGGTTAATGTACAGGTATTAAGTTGGAATTTAAAATGTTATGTTAAAATATGCTGATTTGAAGTGCTTTTACTTTAAGAAAATTTTCAGTAAATCTTTTTTTTGTAGCTTGTACCAGCCACATTTTGAAATGTTGGTGATGAACAGCTAAAATTTGTGCATGTGTCAAACTGTGTTTGGTATTGCATATGTTATAAGAGAGGTCCATGATGTATGAGCATTTGAACAAGAATAATGAAAAACAAAGTCTCCATGAAAAGTAGTGTTTCTTTTTGAACCATTCACTTAAACATCTACCTTGTGCCTACATCTCAGAAACTTTACAGAAACGTGTCTCTTTTCATGAAACTTAAAATCGCCGTTCCTATCTTTCATATCCAATCAATCTGTACTGAGGCATTCAATAGCTACTTCTGTATCTTAAAAAGAAACATTAGCCTTTCAGAATTGCTGTTTCTTGTAGAGTTACAGTCTATTATAATAACACTGTTCACATAATGAAGGGTGCTCAGGCCACTTTCCATGGTGCTGCTAATGTAAGAAATATGGGAGATGGTCCAAAGTCCTCTACAAACTGCTTGTTTGATTTAGTACCAGTCCCTTAAAAATATCACTATGGCCTATGTACCAGACTTTAAAATCAAGGTAGACAACTTCTCCTTTTATTACTTCATGTTTGTACTCTCAGTTAAATAAGCAGATTCAAAATCACTATTAAAACTGCAATTATGAATATTCATATAAATTGTTTTCTGTATTAAATATCCGTCGAGTCTCTTTTTTTTCCTACCGTGAATTAGATGTATTCTTCATCCCAAACTAGGATCACTCCATTTCAGTGATATAGCAAACATCTTTAAAAGTGTATGAGAGTGTTTCTCACTTAAAATTAATTTGACACTCTAATGATGCATAGAGCTATAATACGTTCTTTTTGAAGAAAGGTTACAAAACATTGTAAAACATAAAATATTATTCAGGGATGTTTTAAAAAGGCAGTGCATTCTGTTGACAAGATAAGGTAAATGGTCATAGAGTATATGTGTTAAGCGGAGTCTGGTCTAAGACAAAATATTTCCATGCTACAAATCTCCTCTTATACCACTCTCTTTGCATCCCTCACCTTCCACTTCCCACTCTCTACCATAGTTACATGCCCCACTTTTATAATTCTAGAGGTCCAGAATGTTCCTGGGTTGGCATATCGCTGCTCTACCTTGTTTACCTCACTCCGATTCTAGGACTGAATGACATTTTAACACCCCACTAAAAAAAATGTAGCTGTTAGACACCACAATCAAAATCTATGCTCCTTAAATGCAGAGGGTTTCCTGAGGGACAGAATTTCTAACCTCCATTCCATGTGTAAAATTGTACGGCTATTGTACTATTTCTATGTCATTACTGCCTTTGTTGTAGAAGTGTATCATAATGATTAAGAGCACAAATACGGGAGCTACCTCTACGGTTATTAACTGAATGACTTCGGACAAGTTACTTAATCTTTTGTGCCTCAATTTCCTTGTCTGTAAAATGGGGTTAATAATGATTCTGACATCAAGGAGTGTTGTGAAGATTACATAAAATAATGAACATAAAGTGCTTAGAATAGTTAAAATAGTAAGTGTTATATAAATATTAGCTCCCATTATTAATAAATTAATGTTTCTAAAATGGAAATTTTAAATAAGTGATAGTATTCAAAGAAAGAAGATTTTAAATTACAGTTTATTTTGCCAAGATTTGACATGAGTCTATATGTCTTAGCTGGGTATGCTTGCCAGCAGCCAGGGGTTGGTTTGCAAGTATAACCAATGCTTATTAAGAGTAAGAAGTTAGAAGTCTGAATAGGTTGGATAAATTGGATAGAAGAAAAAAGAGTCTAAGTTCCTTATTACTTATTTCAATTATACTAATGGGACTGAGGCGAATAGTGGCATGTAATTCTAAATTGGCAAAGAAGCAAGTTAGATGAAACTGTAAGTGTAAACTATCTAGGTATCTATCTGAAGGCTCATTCTGTTAAAAGCAGATCGTCTGATAATTTTGGCCTCACTGAAAGCTTTACTTTTCAGAGAGTGGAATAAGGCCTGCTATTTTGGATCTTATTCTATCAAGGAAGCATCAGTTGGCAAAGTGGAAGTGACAGGAATCTTGGGAGAAGGTGATGATATCATCTTTTGCAATAAAGCAAAGGAAATGAATGCTTTGTAGAGTCTAATATCTTCCCTAGATTTTAAGCAAATCTGAACAAAACAAGTTCATGGCAAAGATAGGAGTGTTCACATGCTAAAAGCTCTGAAAAATGAAATCTTTATTACAGTCTCACAGATTTTCTAATGAGAAAGAAAGCAAATAGATATCTAATAAACTAATGCATCTGTGTAGAGAAGGAGCTTTCTGTTGGGAATTAGCTTTTTTATTGCAGTATGTGTAAAAGGTGGGAGAAAGCACAAACCGACAAATACATTGTAAGAAAAATGAAACTGAAACATGGAAAGAAGGGTAGGGGAAATTTTTGAGTACAAAATATATTGTGCTTATGCATGTTCTAGAAAAACAAGAAAAAGTAAGGTTTACTACTTAGGTCACTGATGAGAGATAAAACAGATCTTCTCAATTTGTATTTTCCTTCCATATTGCCCGTTTACAAAAAACTAAGAAATGGCATAAATATAGAAAGAGTTGAAATAGAAATCTAAGATAGGAGAGGAGAAAGTGTTATAAATTAGACAAAATATTTTCCTCTCACAAAGATACTCTCGTGCATGGAATATAAAACCTATGTGCCGACATGAAAACTAAAGCAGTACTTTGTAATGCTCTAGGATTACTGAAGCATAGAATTTAAGGATTTGGAAGAACCTTAGCTGTTGCTTTGACATCTAATGCTTCAATCTTCTGCCCTCTTCTTCTAACAAATTAATACAAACAAACAAATATGTTGATTTTCAAAAGGTGAAATGGTTAGTTAACTAATCTCTAGATCTTGATGTTTATCCTTGGCAAAAAGGGAAAAGTGAAATGGATGAGTAATCAAGTAGTCTGTGAATGATAAGACCAGAAAGAGGCAAGCGCTAGAAGCCTTACAGGTTCACAAGGAAAAAATCCCTTCTAATGTCACTGTAATTTTACAATGTGGCTAAATATGGATAGATTTTGAAAAGTACTATAACCTTAATATGTCTTGATTTAACTGAATTATTTAAATGTCTGTCATTTTCTCTTGTGGACAAGACATAGAAATGTGTGTTTAATGATGGTAGAATTTATGAAATTGTAGCTAGTTGGGAAATCACCTAAGATGGTCTTTTAACGTATGGTTGTTATCTGGAGGAATATCTTTAATGGCATGGATAGGCTCACTACTTATTATTTACTGCACTACATCTTTTCAAGAAGCTTTAGAAAGCATACTAATCCAAAAACAGGCATTAGTATGTATCGACATTTATTTGATGTAGCACTTTATTGTAAATAAATGGAGAAAAGAAGGATTACTCAGAAATGCTGAGAATAATTAATTTTAGGAATAAAATAAATTATATCCTAACTTCACATACACCAAGATTAATTTATATATGAATTAAAATATTTAATTATTAAAGTTCTAAAGAAAATAGAAAATACTATTTGCTAACTAACCTTAAATGTGTTTCTCATACTCAGTGCTCTTAACTGAGCTCTATGCCCCAAAACCCACCTCCGTTGGACATGTCCATTTTGTTGTCTCACACACATAGCAAACTCAACAGACCCAACTGAATTAATTAGCATGCCTCATATTCTCCTCTTCCTCCTGGAGTTCCATGCTAAGAAATGGAAGCATCATATACCCACATTTTCAAACCAGAATCCTGCAACTCATCTTTGACCCCCTATAATGTATTCCCTAAATCATATTAGTTATCAAGCCAGATCAGGCGTTTGACCAAAATTCTATTCTAGAAATATTGCTTTGACAGTAAGTAAAAGAAGGAATGAATGTTCTTAAGTTTCTTATTGAGAAACAACACAAATTATAACTGGGTTTCAAGCACAGTTTTATTAAATAAGTATTTATTAGCACCTACTGTAAGTAGAGTGAGAAGAATTTAATTTTCTGTAATATAAGGTACATGTGGTGCCTGACATTAAAAATAGCACAAACCTGAGTGAGTGTTGTAGTATTTTAGACAGGTGGCTTTGGTGGATTAAAACAACAACTTGATATTGAACAGATTGGAGTCAGAATCCTAGCTTTGATTCCAGTTGTATACTCCTAGACATGTTACATCTGATCAGGAAATGGGGATAATGAGGTGATGAAAATTAAATGAAATTATACAGATAGTTTGTTTGGTACAATTTCTGGCACATAGTAGCATTCAATAAATAACCATAAGTTACTTCTCCCATTTTTCTCTCTTCCCCAGAAAAGTTAAGATCATTTCTGGCTAGAGAATCAAAGAATGTGTCATAGTAAGCAAAGTGCTTAATTTGTTCTGTAAATGTGGATAGTGCTAGAATAGGAGGAGACAAGAGTGAGAATATTTTTGGAGGTACAAAGAAAGATTTAAGTAAAGATGTATAAGTGGGAAAGGACAGTGTCTCTTTAGGCAGTAGTTAAATATCAGTTTAGATGGAACATGGGATACACTTGTCCCAATAAAATAGATAATCCATACAAGAAGTAATCACGTCTGTTTTTGTTTTCAGTTATATTCAAAACACCTAACAGTGCTTGACACATAGCAGCTACTTGACAAAATATTTTTTGAATGAAATAATGAATAAAAAATTGTAGAGCAAATGGAAATTATTCTGGAAAATCTTTGCTTACTGCCTCACTTAAAATGCAGGAAATTAGACCAAGAATGCTTCTTTGATTAAATTCTGGTCTGCTGTAGTGATTGGTGAATAGTTAGGAAATCAGGGAAGAAGCTGGAGAATAAAGAATCCCATTCAGTGATGCATAGCACACCTAAAACTTGATCAAAAAGGTCAAATAGCATCAATTTCAAATGGTCAACCTATGTAATCAACTCACATCTGCTTTTCCAATATCCTACGCAAACTAGAGGCACTGCCCCTTTCTCTTCTTGTCTGAGATGTGATCTATCTTCAATTTAACATTACCAGCAACAGTAAACGAGTTTCATGTTTATGGTATGTTCTATAGTATTTTTTGATAACTATTAACTGTCAAGTAGTACTTTAGAAAGATATTGAAAGCTGTTTTTCCTCCCATATCTGTTCAGGGAAGCAATCTGATTTTATAGAATTAGAAGGTAAAATTTTCAACCCAATGATATTTTTCTTTTCTTTATACATGAAAATAGCTCCTTTTTTTTTTTGGACTGCATTGGGTTTTCATTGCAGTGCGCAGGCTTTTTATTCTTCATTATTCTTCTTATTCTTTGTTGCGGTGGCTTCTCTTATTGCGGAGCGTGGGCTTAGTCTAGGCATGTGGGCTCAGTAGTTGTGGCTCGTGGGCTGTAGAGCGCAGGCTCAGTAGTTGTGGTGCACGGGCTTAGTTGCTCTGCCACATGTGGGATTCTTCCCTGGCCAGGGATTGAACCTGTGTCCCCTGCATTGGCAGGCAGATTCTTAACCACTGCACCACCAGGGAAGCCCAGAATGGCTGCTTTCTTAATTGGCATAAAAGAAATGGACATTTTCTTAAAATATCTTTTGTTATGCTGATAAATGCATCATAATATACAGAGTATAATAATAAAAAATTAGAAAGTATGATACCTAGAATGCATTTCTTTACTTTTGAGCTAAAATGAAAAAAAAAAATTAGGTGTCATAGATGTGGTTGAACAAAACTAATTTTTGTAATCACAAAGCAATTTATGAAAACAAGTAGATTGACTCAAATGGCCTGTCTTTTGATGCAGTTGCTAAAGCAGTTAATCCATACTGGTTAAGCTAAAAAAGACTCAGGTTGAAAATCAATTCTACCTACCATAAAGTGGGTTCAGCTCCAGTGAAATAATTTGGTTGCTCCTGTCTGGGATCACTGAGTATTGATTCTAGAGAGTCAATGAAGTTGCAAGTTTGTTGGATTTCTCAGAGTCTTCAGTGAAAATGTTCATTATAACTGAGACTTGGAGTTTTTCTGGCCCATTGAAGGAAGAGTGAAGTAAATTAGCATTGTCTTTGGTAAATAAAACTTTATTTTCTTTCTATAAGAAAATTCAGATTCCCAGTATTTAAAATAATAGTCTCAATTATCTACTTATCCAATAACATAACTTAGTTATCAAAAATTTTAGCTGAGTTTCTTTCTAACTAAAGCATAAATTCTGCTTATAAACGCAGATATTTAGTCATCAGTATTTATCACTTATTTATTAAATGTGAAGTCATAGGCCATCCAAACACAAGAAAAAGTCAGTATAGAAATAAAAGCATTTGGGCTTCCCTGGTGGCGCAGTGGTTGAGAGTCTGCCTGCCGATGCAGGGGACACGGGTTCGTGCCCCGGTCCAGGAGGATCCCACATGCCGCAGAGCGGCTGGGCCAGTGAGCCATGGCCGCTGAGCCTGTGCGTCTGGAGCCTGTGCTCCACGACGGGAGAGGCCACAACAGTGAGAGGCCCGTGTACCACAAAAATAAATAAATAAATAAAAGCATTTCACTTTACAAAATGGAGTTGTAAATTGTTTCTGGATTTCTTTGCTAACTGAATAAATCTCAATATGAATTTATGTTAAATGACTTGCTATTAAAAACAAACAAATTAAAACAGAAACAAACAAATAAAAAACTCCTCCAGGAATAGGAAGCCTATCACTTTATGTGACCTATAACACACAAAATAAGTGAACTGAATTTTGATCCCTACATAATAAATATGTATATTGCTGTTTTGGTCAAGTGCCTGCCAAGAAATTCTCCATCCCATTACTAATATGCTTTGGTTTAGCTATCCATTAGAATTTCCCCTTTCAGTATTTCTGTACCCTTGGCCAGATTAATCTGTATAAAATGTGACTTCTCCAAGCTACTCTCCTTCAAAATAACCTAAAATGAGTCCCTGTAACCTGGGACCTCAGATCCAAATAAATCATTCATCTTGCTATTCAAGATTCTGCAAAATTTACTCTTAAATTATTAATCTAATCAGTATCTCCTATGATTCCATTTGACTCAGCAAACAATCATAACATTTATTTTATTACCACCACTTGTAGGGAATAGTACTGGGTGAAATGGGTAGAAAATGTTCCACAAGATAACATCATGTCCTCAAGAAACTCAATACCTTGTAAGGATACACATACAGACACACACACACATCACACAACTAACTATATATTTAAGGTGTGTATGTATGTGTATGTGTTGTATGTGTCACATTAATGGTAGACTAGTGATATTTGTACAAATTTGTACACATTGCTATGTGAACATAAATAGAAAAACAATATGAATTCTGACTGGGACTGGGGCAGGGGACTGATGGAGAAGAGAAGAGGAACTTTTATAAAGGAACTACTTTGTACCAGAAACAATTTTTAGATTTTTGCCTACGTTCCAATATTTATTTTACAAAGCAATTTATGATTATGTATCCATATCCACATTTTCAAGATGAAGACATTTTGAGTCACTGATACCTGTAGCACCAGCTCTATGTGACTCCAACCCCCTTTTCAAAATACTATTTTAAATTCAGGGTTTAGAGATTAAATGATTTGAGGGAGAGGGAAAGGGCAACAGGTGAGCAAAAATGCAGAAGCAAGAAGCATGGAACATAGGGAGTTTAAATTGCTCTGGTTTGGTTGGTGGTTAGGAGCCATGGAGAGGATGGAGTGACAGGAGACTAGAAAGACAATTTGGGACAGATCACACAAGTCTTTAGATGTTTAAACTGAGCAAGTGATTTGTTTTACTGGTAATGAGAGGCATTGAATACATTTGGTCGAGAGTGTGTTGTGATTGAGCCTCTTATAACCATCCACTCAACTACCTAACACATTTCCACTTGTATTACTCTTCTATTGATGAGTAACAGATTAGCTAAAACTTAGCAGCTAAAAAAACAAAAAACAAAAAAAAAACAAACCAAGTATTTATTATATCATCACTCGTTTGAGTGAGGAACCGAGGAGCACTTTGGCTGGGAGCCTCTGGCTCAAAGTCTCTCATGAACTTGCAGTCAAGTGGTCTCATCAGAAGGCTTGAAAAGGGATGGGGGACACTGGAGATCCATTTCTTGGCTGACTCAAGTGGTTTTGACAACCCTCAGTCCTTCACCATATGGACCTCTTCATGGGACTGCCTCAGACCCACGCATTTGACTTTTTTCAGGGTGAGGAATCAGAGAGAGTGAGACCAAGTAAGAGAGCATGCCAGGACAAAAGCTATAGTCTTTTTGTAACCTAATTTTGGAAGTAGCATTCCATTTTTTATGCTGTATTCTATTTATTAGAAGTGAATCTAAGTCTAGCCCACACTCAAGTGAAGGGAATTAACACAAAGGTGTGAACACCAGCAGACAGGTATCTTTGGAGGCCTTCTTAGAGGCTGCTTACTGTACCATCATGTTTATGTCATTCACCTTCTAGACTATTATTTCTATCTAGACTATCACCTTCTAGACTATTCAAATTCAGTAAAAATATTTCAAGGGCTACCTTTTTCTATGATTCATCCTCTGACATAGTGAATTATGCTTTTCTTAACTTTCAGAAATTAAAAAAAAAAATTGCCTTCACCATGCACTTGGAGGCATAATTTTTATTTCTTTGGTAAAATCCAGACCATGTGCTATGCCTGTATCCTCAGAACACTTAGCAAAGTGCTGAGTATAACATATGCCCAGTATAATTATATTGGTCAGAGGAAATCTATTGAAGACATTTCTTCTATGAGTATTATCTTTAAAGGTTCACCCTTACTTTTACTTTCGAATCCCTGATTTTGATTGATATCTGTTTGAGTACTGATTGGGTGGCTTAAAGAGCATTTCCTAAAGTCAGTTATGCAGGATAAGAGATTCATTTCCTTTTTTTTTTTTTTTTTTGCAATTTACTGTTTTGGCATTTCTTGGACTGCTTAATGTGCTAAAGTGTATAAGATTTCAGAAGTTCAGAATTTTCAGAAATTCTATATATGTTAACACTTTTCAAACTAATTTGACCACAAGACCCTTTTGGAAAATGCTAACAGACTTTTCTATACCACAGAAAAAGGCATTAGGTAAACAGTATAAGACCAAAATGATGACTTACCATTCATTCATTTTCAAAATTGATCTGAGAATTTTGCATTTGCCAGACTCTGTTGAGTGTTGTAAAATAAAATGTAAAAACCAAAATGAATAAGACCCTTTATGAAGGGTTTTAATACCCTTAGACTACTTTGTTATATTCAGTTTCCAATTTACTAAAACCTCAAAACAACCACCACCACAACAATAAAACACAGCTCTTACTCTTTCAAGCTTATCATAATATTGAAGCATGGAAATATGAGTAATGATAGGATTAGAGCATTTAAATCATTAAACACAGTGAAAATTGGAGACGTGGCATGCAAGTAAATAAAATAATAATTACAACTTTAGGGATTATAACTTATGTACTAGCTTAAGCTTAAAAGAAAAAAAAGGCTAAGGATTTATACGATCTGAAGAGAAACCAGAATATATAGCTTAAGCTTTTAGATGATGTGTAATTGGATATCCTAGCTTTGCCACATTAAGATGAGCATAAAAGGATATTTTAAGGTCTACTAATAGTTGTGAAAACTATCCTTGAGTTTAGCAAATGATAAAAAAGGAAAAAAAAGGATGAGAAAAAAAGGATTTTGAAAAGTCCTCTTTGAGGGAAAAAAAGGATGATGTTACATAGAACTTCAATTTTTATTTCCTATTAATGGTTTTCCTTTTTTTCTGTCTTTCAGTAGTACCTGGGATAATACACTCCTCAACAATGTTTGCATCCTATAACACTCCATTTTGTCTGTTGATTATAAACATAATTGCTACATAGAGAAGGTAGGAAGGAAAAGTGTCATAGCAATTGTGGTCTCAGCTACTTTTTTAAAAAGCCTAATTTCTTCTATCCACGGGAAAAGTTATATTGACACCCACCCACTGAACAGTAATATAAAGTTGCATGGATTTTTTCACCACTATGAATGGCATTTCATTGGATTCATCTTTGACTTAGATTAAGCACACAAAATAGAATTTAATGGAGCTAAATTTACCTTCATTTTGTTGCCATTTTCTTTATGTCTTTACAACATTTTCTCATACTTTTCTTTTATAAATCATTTGCTTTTAAACAGATTTAAATCCATTTTTACTTAGCCCATGCGGAGTGAGTTAAGGTGTTTCTTTGTAAGAGGCGCCAGGCTATTTTAGTGATTGGTATAAAACAAGTGTAAGTAATAGTAACATAGGGTCTTTTAGCAGAACAGAAGAAAATGTTCCCAGTTCAGTATTGATGTTTCTGTAGTCTTGAGGTGCCAGTAGAGATGAGCCTTGGATTTGGCGGGTGCAAGTGATGTTATTTCACGTCTTTGAAACAAATAGTAAATTATTCAGAACCTAGTTCATCTATCTATCAAAAATTTCACTGAATAAAAAGGCGGGTTTGAATACTAATATATTATACAGAAATAGAAAGGATTAGGACATTTAAATCATTTAACACAGTGAAAATTGGAGATGTGGCATGCAAGTAAATAAAATAATTCCAATTTTAGGGATTATAACTTATGTACTTGCTTAAGCGTAAAAAAAAAAAAAGCAAAGGATTTATACGATCTGAAGAGAAACTAGAGTATATAGCTTAAGCTTTTAGATGATGTGTGATTGGATATCCTAGCTTTGCTGTAAGAAAAAAAAAAATCCCAATAAAAGAAAAGCATCTACTGGTGTTTTGTTGACATTTAATACAATTTGCAGTGAATAGAAGCTCTTGAATTTAAACACTAAAATAATACATATAGCTCATTTTAGAGAAGAAATACTTTTATATATATATTTTTAATCAAGGGCAGCAACTTTGGAAAAACCTGGTGTTAGACATTGTTGTTAACAATTATTCGTGTTCATAATTAGCAGGAGCTTTATGACTACCCTGTACCTGTGCAACCTAGAAAAAATACTTAATGTATTGTATTCAAAAGAAGCAAAAAGTCTAATCAAAATATAAACAATACATTTATTTTCATGTATTTTTTCTATGTGATCTATACATGAATTCATCTTGAGACTGCCTTGCAGTTTGTTGTAGTGTTTTTTCCTAAGTAGGAATCTATTTAATTTTCTACTAATTGTGAATAATTAAAGAGGGTAACTTTAGGAAAGCTAATTTATTATTGAATAAAGGGGGTAACATCAGGAAAATTGATTTTTCTTATACACATTTGTTCTCTTGAATAAACGTGAATAAATAGGACACTCTAGACAAATGCTTTTATTCCTAATGGAGCAGTTCTTTTCAGGGCAAGTTTTATATGGAAATTAATAGTCATATTTCAAATTGATTATTTAGTCATCACAGTTTCATAAATTGAAAGGAATGTTTGGGAACACAAAATGGTAGAAGTAGAAATACATTTTATTATTTGTAAATTTTTAAAAATAGCACTGTTATAAATATTCTTAGAGTATGTCATCTTATCCCTTAAGTAGGAGAGGGGAAAATTTGTAAAAATAGAGAAAGTGAGAGAAGTTGAGAATGCTTCTTTGAAAGGATCCAACGGAGTCTGATTTACACTGAAATACATGGAATCAGCAATGTTTAGTATATTGTAGTCAGCATCCCATCCTGTTCAGTTTAAATTTGCAAATAATTTCACAAACAGGAGTAAATATTGAAAATGGGCCCTGATAAGTTGAATATAATTTTTTTAGTGTTCTGTCATTTTGTGTATGTTTACATGTATACTTAATTTTAAAGAATAATAAGTTTAAATGCATATTAAAACAACTTTAAATTGTATGACTACTGATTCAGCAACATGTAGAATATATTCATTAACTTCTCTACCAATCTGTTATTGAATGCGTATTATGTGTGGACATAACTAAGCTAGACTTACATTGATATATATAAGTCCCTGCATTCAAAGAAACCCTAAGTAAATAAGCAATTGTCATGTAAACAAATAGTTTCATAGCAGCGTGATAATTGTGACAACAGAGGCAGGAACTATTCTTGTCTTAGTCTAAAGATACTTAGGCTATATTTTTTTGTGAGTATTAAGTGAATGTAGTTCCCTATATGTTTATTTTAGCTTTTATTATAAACAGATATGACTGCTCAGTTTTAAGCCTTTGAAACAAGATTTCATTGTTGAGGTACTCTTCCATCTAAGAATTAATATGACCATAGTTTTATTCCTTTTATATGAAAAAGAAGAGGGATCATCTGGCTTTTACATATTTGCATGCTAGTCTCCCCACAAACTATAAGCTCTTTTTATTTTTTGATATTGTTTTGTGTGCTCTTGTGTTTATTGTTTTGTGCCACACCCCAGTTTTGTAGCTGTAAGGCCTAGTACAGTGACTGGCATACATCAGGGGCTGATTTGTAACACAAAATACTGAGAAAATCTGTCTTCAATTGTACCTATGGGATTCGTTTCAAAACAGAGACAAAAAAAGTCAGGATATCCACTCTCTTACTCTTCTCTCCTCTCTCTCTCTCTCTCTCTCTCTCTGTGTCTCTCTCTCTCTCTCTGTCTCGTGTGTGTGTGTGTGTGTGTGTGTGTGTGTGTGTGTGTGTATTTCTGTCAGATAGGTGATGTATCTGGTATGTGTGAAGCAGACAAGAAAGAGAAAACATTGCTACCACCTCACACCACATTCATTTTAGGTCAATTATGGTTTTTAATTTCCATCCAAATTGGAAATATTGCAAACCATTCATTTCTTCTACTCTTTAGGCCATATTGACTTTCTGACTCTAGCTTGTAACTGATTGACTACAGCTTAAAAGTTCTTTCTGTTCCCTTTATATTGGCCTTGGTCTAGAAGAATCTTGTATGGAATTGTCACTGCACAAGCCAACCTAGGATGGGCTCCCTGTTCAGTGACCCCTGGCCAAGCTAGTTGGTGTAGGGGACAGAGGTTGGGGAGGTAGTCAGGGGACATGACTAAAAGAAGACAAGGAGATGTGTGCAATTGAAAAGGCAGATATCCAATTTAGGAGGTGTCTGGTTTCTGGAGCTGAGGATTCATGGAAATTAGTGTAAACTAGATAATACCCTGCTAGCAAGGACACAAGGACTCAGTAGAATCTGTAATATAATCTTTTTGCTTCCTAAACACTTTCTAAGAGACCAAGTACAATGCAAACGAACCCATCCAATCAAGGTGTTGCAAATGACTTTGCTATCACTAAATCAAACCAAGAGTGTGAGATCCTGAGGGCCTTGGTCCTGGATTTGTCCCTTTAAAAATGGTGTGATTTTTGGTGCAGTCTCTACCAGGATTAAGAATGCTAGAGTCTGGGCTTCTCTGGTGGCACAGTGGTTGAGAGTCCGCCTGCCAATGCAGGCGACACGGGTTCGTGCCCCTGTCCGGGAAGATCCCACATGCCACGGAGCCGGTAGGCCCGTGAGCCATGGCTGTTGAGCCTACGTGTCCGGAGCCTGTGCTCGGCCACAGGAGAGGCCACGACAGTGAGAGGCCCGCGTAAAAAAAAAAAAAAGAAAGAAAAAAAAAGAATGCTAGAGTCTGGGCTTCTCTGGTGGCGCAGTGGTTGAGAGTCCGCCTGCCAATGCAGGCGACACGGGTTCGTGCCCCTGGCCGGGAAGATCCCACATGCCACGGAGCCGGTAGGCCCGTGAGCCATGGCTGGTGAGCCTACGTGTCCGGAGCCTGTGCTCGGCCACAGGAGAGGCCACGACAGTGAGAGGCCCGCGTAAAAAAAAAAAAGAAAGAAAAAAAAGAATGCTAGAGTCTGGGCTTCTCTGGTGGCGCAGTGGTTGAGAGTCCGCCTGCCAATGCAGGCGACACGGGTTCGTGCCCCTGGCCGGGAAGATCCCACATGCCACGGAGCCGGTAGGCCCGTGAGCCATGGCTGGTGAGCCTACGTGTCCGGAGCCTGTGCTCGGCCACAGGAGAGGCCACGACAGTGAGAGGCCCGCGTAAAAAAAAAAAAGAAAGAAAAAAAAGAATGCTAGAGTCTGGGCTTCTCTGGTGGCGCAGTGGTTGAGAGTCCGCCTGCCAATGCAGGCGACACGGGTTCGTGCCCCTGGCCGGGAAGATCCCACATGCCACGGAGCCGGTAGGCCCGTGAGCCATGGCTGGTGAGCCTACGTGTCCGGAGCCTGTGCTCGGCCACAGGAGAGGCCACGACAGTGAGAGGCCCGCGTAAAAAAAAAAAAGAAAGAAAAAAAAGAATGCTAGAGTCTGGGCTTCTCTGGTGGCGCAGTGGTTGAGAGTCCGCCTGCCAATGCAGGCGACACGGGTTCGTGCCCCTGGCCGGGAAGATCCCACATGCCACGGAGCCGGTAGGCCCGTGAGCCATGGCTGGTGAGCCTACGTGTCCGGAGCCTGTGCTCGGCCACAGGAGAGGCCACGACAGTGAGAGGCCCGCGTAAAAAAAAAAAAAAGAAAGAAAAAAAAGAATGCTAGAGTCTGAAAGATGATGGAATAACAGCAGTGATTCTTCTGCACAGAAAATGATCTATTCCTTCAGATTGTTCAACAGAGCAGACATCTTGGACCAGGAGAGAAAGTTCTCTAGCACTTTCTCACTTTCAGTTAGGTGGGAAAGCAAAGATCCATTATAAGTTTACGTATCCCAAGGTGAAGCTTTGTCCGGGCCTCAAAACTTGTACTCGTGAGCCAGCCTTGTTGCAGTATTGTTTTTGGTTTTTCTTTTCACAGAAATATGAAAGAAACTGACTTTCTTTGTAATTTATCCTTAGATATTCCTAGCAACCCGTAGAAGTTAAAAATCATAGAAATGATAAATTATGTTAACTTTACACTTAAAAATAAATTAGATGGGCTTTAAAGTACTTGACTTTCTTAATTCAGATAATATTTGAAAAGTTAAATGTATAGTAGTTTATTTTTCTTTACTTGATGAAATTCTTTAAAAAAATTTGACATTCGTGTTGGAATGTTGGAATCAAGAATATGAGTTTAAAGTGGGCCATTTTGGGCTTCCCTGGTGGCACAGTGGTTGGGAGTCCGCCTGCCGATGCAGGGGACGCGAGTTCGTGCCCGGGTCCGGGAGGATCCTGTGTGCCGCGGAGCGGCTGGGCCCGTGGGCCATGGCCGCTGGGCCTGCGCGTCCGGAGCCTGTGCTCCGCAACGGGAGAGGCCCGCGTACAGCAAAAAAAAAGAAAAAAAATGGGCCATTTTATTTAGAATATCCTAGACTTTTTCCCCATTCATGTTTCACAATACATTTATTTTAACCATGAATTATTGCACATTAGTGGTTATATTTCATTTACACATTTAGAATGTTAATATTGAACATTTTAACATATAATTAATGTAATTTATCATTAATCCTATTTAATGTTAATCTCATATTCATGTTCCTTAAAACAGTATATATTGTCTTATAATAGTAAATTAAAAAAAATATAACCTCTTTCACCCACAGATTTATAATCTAGTTGGGAACATTATGTAATTAACATAACTACACTCTTTGAACTTAGAATTTATATTGCTTCCAACTGATACAAGTGCTACTCAAACTCTCTTGATCCATTTTTTCGATTTTCCTGGAGAATTGTATTTGGAAGAAACCCACTGGTCTCCTTTTCTTATTTTATGTCATTATCCACCTTTCAGATGAATTCCAATGTCTGTTGATTGGCTCACTTGATGATACTTTTTTCTCAACCAATAATTAGTGAAGCTATATCAGTCTGAGTCTTGAAATCAGTTGGAAAGAGAACAGTATTTATAAATTTAAAAGTTAGAAATAAATACTTTGTAAAGAAAAAGTCCTAGCATTGGACTAATTTCAAATGAAGGAAGGCTCATGTGTTAGACAGAATAATGGCTCCCAAATATATCCATTTCTTAATCTCTGAAACCTACAAATATATTACCTTAAATGGTAAAAGTGACTTTATAGATGTAATGTAAAGATATTAAAATGGGGAGATTATCCTGGTTTAACTGGGTGTGCCCAGTGTAACCACAGGGTTCTTCTAAGTGAAAGAGGGAGGCAAGAGAGGCAGAATCAGAAAGAGATGGGATAATGGAAGCAGAGATTGGAGTACTTGTTTTGAAGATGGAAAGGGCTGTGAACCAAGGAATGTGAGATGCCTTTATAAGTTGTCAAAGGCAAGGAACAAATTCTGTCCTAGAACCTCCAAAAGACATGCAGCCCTTTGGGCACCTTGATTTTAGCACCATAAGACCATTTTGGAATTCTGACCTATAGAAGTATAACAGAATGAATTTATGTTCTTTTAAGGCACTAAATTTGTGAATTTTGTTTCAGCACAGTCACAGTAGGAAACTAACACATTTCTTTAGAAAAAAAAAAAGAGTAGGGAGTGTTGAGCAATTTTACTCTATTGAATATCATTACCAAATATAACAATATGTCCCTCAGTAGCTACAGACATGTACTTAGGCTTTATCCACTTAGGAGTACTGCTCCCAAGTATTTATTTTTCTCTCCATGCTAGACAATAATTCTTGAGGAATGTGTTTATGTGGAGTTTATTATTACCCTAAACTCTGACCCAGCTTGTAGACCCTGATAATTTCAGCACTTTTTCCTAACAGGCCCAATAGACCACTTTTTGTAAAGATAGTATAATGACAAATATTGAATTATATACGGCAACTTTTATAGAAGGAAATGATTTGTGGAATGGAATGGTCAGGGAGAATTTCTAGAGAATATCGGTCTTGGCAGTGCAAGGTATGTAGAGACATAGAGTTGGGGAGAGGAAGGGTAGAGAACATTCCAGGAAGACAAAACATAATATGTTTCGTTGAGAAACTCATAGCTTATATTTTAAATATTTCCGGAGTTGAGAGGTTCAGGTCATGATGGTGGAGTAAGAGGACGTGGAGCTCACCATTTCCCCAACAAACACATTAGAATATATCTACATGTGGGACAATTCTCACTGAAAAGGAACTGGAAACTGGCAGAGGGACTTCTGTACAATCAAGACTGTAAGAAAGATATACACAGAATTGGGTAAGAAGGGAAGAAAAGAGATCAGTTTGGGACCTGTGTCCCTGGGAGGGGACTTGGAGCAAAAGGGAGATTACATGGGTGGAGACCCTCCCTGGGGAGAGAGTGGTTCCAGCCACAGATTTGGTGTCCCAGTCCTGGGATCCTACATAGGGGAGACAAACCCCCTTGGCAAGTTGGAGGACTGCTAACAGAAGGGTTGTGGGAAGCCTGGGCTCCTCTTGTGAGGCAGGGCAGAGAGAGTTCTGTTCTAGTAGCTGCCAGATTTCCTGCAGTTACCTCACCATGAGCCCCAGCCCAAGCCAAGCACGTGTTTTGGCCCTGGTCACTCCATGTCACAGGTTGGCACTGGAAATGGAGCAGCCACAACCAGGGAAAAGGCTTGACCATGGGATGCAGAGATGACCTGGTCTTGGTGTGGAGCCTGGGTGAGGGGGTGGCAGCTGTTGTTTGCACTTACTCAAGTGTTGCCTCAGAAGCAGCCCAGATCTCTGAAGGCGGCTGCTGTACCACAGCTCACCCCCCAAGATATGGTAAGAGGCCATGTGGGCCCTGCCTGTTCTGTGTAGTGATTCCACAACAGGGCAGGGGTAGTGGAGGCTGGGGGCAGTGATCAGCTGTGAGGAACAAAGGGGATGCAACTGAAGCTGCATCTGAGTGGAGCCACGGGTGTGTGCACAGGCAGCTCATCGGACCTCTGTCTATGGCTGAAACCAGCCAAGAGACCACATGGGCCCCACGTGGGCACTGCTTGCTTCAGCCCTACCCCACTCTGAGACAAAGTTCCTGCTGCCAGGAAAGGGAAAACACACACTCAAAGGGAATAGAGCCAGCTCAGGCCTGATCCTTAAGGCTTCTGCTCCAGCAACTTAGTGTCAGACCTTGCTCCTGATAAGACAGTGATGGTTACTGAGCAAAGGGGAAGCCCTGCCTTACAACCAATGCCAGCTCTAGCTCCTCCATCTCTAGCTTCATTGCCTGCCAAGGTGATAGTTGCCAGCACACCATGAGGAAAGACATGACTTGTGTCCATGTCAAATTCAGCTCTCTCACCAAAAGCATTGGTCGCATGTAGTATATTCGGGAACACTTCGACATAAGATCACCCCTTCAAGACCTTCATAGGACCCTATTTCACCTAAATTCATAGAACAGAGAAAGTTAACCAAATTAAACGGCAGAGGAACTACTCTCAATTGAAAGCAAGAGAAAACCCCTGAAAAATAAATAATGAAATAGAAGTACACAACTTACCAGATAAATAATTCAAATCATTGGTAATAAAAATGATAACTGAATTAGGGAGAATAATTGATGTACACAGTGAACACATTAACAAGGAACTAGAAAATATAAAAAAGATCCAATCAGATATAAAGAATTCAGTAGTTGAAATATAACATACACTAGAAAGAATGAATAGCAGACTAAGTAATACAGAAGAATGTATAAGTGATCTGGAAGATAGAATAATGGAAATCACCCAATCAGAAAAGCAAAAAGAAAAACAGATTAAAAAAATAAAAACAGGTTAAAAGATCTGTGAGATAATATTAAGCATACCAACATTTGCATTATAAAGGTCCCTGAAGAAGAAAGAGAGAAGGGGATCCAAAATGTATTTGAGGAAATTATGGCTGAAAACTTCTCAGACTTGAAGAAAGAAACGTATATCCAGGTACAGGAAGCACTGAGGTTTCCAAACAAGATGAACCCAAACATATCAACACCAAAACATATCATAATTAAAATGGTAAAATTTAAAGAGAGAATTCTTAAAGGCATCAAGAGAAAAACAGAGTCATATATAAGAGAGTTCTCATAAGGCTATCACCAGATTTCTCTGCAGAAACTTGGCAGGCCAGAATGGGAGTGGCATCATATATTCAAGGCCAGAATGGGAGTGGCATGATATATTCAAAATGCTGAGAGGGAAAACCCTGCAACCTAGGAATACTCTACCCAATAAGATTATCATTTAGAATAGAAAGCAAGATAAAGGACTTCTCAGACAAGCAAAAACTAAAAGAATTAATTAATCAACATCAAACCTACCTTAAGAGAAATGGTAAAAGATATTCTCTAAGTCTAAAAGAAGTAAGACTCTATAGAAAAGGGAAAATTCAGATAGGAAAGGAAAACATATAGTAAGGACTGAGGATCAAGCACTTAAATAAGCCAGTATGAAGATTAAAAGACAAAAAATTGTAAAAGCATATATAACTACAATAAACAGTTAAGAGATAAGCGTGAAGATGTAAAATATGACATTGAAAACACAAAATGTGGCTTAAGGGAGTAAAAAATGTAGATCTTTTAGAAAGTGTTTGAACTTAAATGACTACACCCCAAAGCAGCAGAATACATATTGTTTTCTGGTGCACATGAAATGATCTCCAGGATAGGTCACATGCTAGGCCACAAAACAAGTCTCAACAAATTTAAGAGGAGAGAAATTACATCAAGCCTTTTTTCTGATCACAGCTGTATGAAACTAGAAATCAATTATGACAAGAAAAATGTGAGAATAAACACATGCTACTAAAACATCAGTGGGTCAATGAAGAAATCAAAGAGGACATCAGAAAATACCTCGAGACAAATGAAAATGGAAACATAACACTCGAAAATCTATGTGGTGTAGCAAAAGCAGTTCTATGAGGGAAGTTTATAGCTACACAGCCCTTCCTCAAGAAACAAGAAAAATCTCAAATAAACAACCTAACATACTATTTAAAAGAAATAGAATAAAGAAAAGCAAAGCCCAAAATCAGTAGAAAGAAGGAAATACTAAAGATCAGACAGGACATAAATAAAATAGAGATTACAAAACAACAGAAAAGATCAGTGAAACCAAGAGCTGGATTTTGAAAACATAAACAAAATTGCTAAACCTTTAGCCAGGCTTACCAAGAAGAAAAGAGAGAGGACCCAAATAAATAAAATAAGAAATGAAAGAGGAGAAATAACAATCAATACCACATAGATGCAAAAAAATCATAAGAGAATACTCTGAACAGTTATATTCCAACAAGTTGGACAACCTAGAAGAAATGGACAAATTTCTAGAAACATACAACCTACCAAGACTGAATCAAGAAGAGGCAGACAATTTGAACAGACTGATTACTATTAGTGAAAATGAATTTGTAATAAAAGCAAACAGAAGTCCAGGACTGGATGGCTTCAAAGAGGAATTCTACCAAACATATAAAAAAGAACTAATATCTATCCTTCTCAAACTATTCCAAAAAATTAAAGAAGATGCAACACTCTCATATTCTTTCTACAAGGCCACCATTACACTGATACCAAAACCAGACAAAGGCACTACAAAAAAAAAGAAAATTAGAGGCCAATAACTTTGATGAATATAGATGTAAAAATCCTCAACAAAATATTAGCAAACTCAATGCAACAATATAAAAAAAAGGTCATACACCAAGATCACGTTGGATTTATTCCAGCAACCCATTGTTGGTTCAATATTTGTAAATTAATCAGTGTGATACACCATATTAACAAAAGGAAGCACAAAAATCAAATGATCATCTCAAATAGATGCAGAAAAATCGTGGGACAAAATACAACATGCATTCATAATAAAAACTGTCATCAAAGTTGGTATAGAAGGGACATATCTCCACAAAATAAAGTCCATTTATGACAAACCCACAGCCAATATCTTACTTAATGGTGAAATGCTAAAAGCCTTTCCTCTAAACTAAGGAATAAGACAAGGGTACCCACTCTCACCTCTTCTATTTAACATACTATTGGAAGTCCTATGTACATCAGTCAGACAAGAACAAGAAATAAAAGACATCCAAATTTGAAAAGAAGAAATAGAACTGTCATTACTTGCAGATGACATGACACTTTATATAGAACATCCTGAAGTCTCCACCCAAAAACTATTAGAACTAATAAATGAATTCAACAAAGTTGCAGGATATAGGATTAATGTATAGAAATATGTTGCTTTTCTATACACTAATAATGAACTATTATAAAATGAAAGTAAAAAAAGCAATCCTCTTTTATATAATGGAATATTACTCAACCATAAAAAAGAATGAAGTTCTGCATTTGCAGCAACATGGATGGACTTAGAGTATTATGCTTAGTGAAATAATTCAGAAAGAGAAAGACAAATACTGTATGATATAATTTATATGTGGAATTCAAAAAATAATACAATTGAATATATATATCAAAACAGAAACAGATTCAGAGATATAGAAAACAAGCTAGTAGTTACCAGTGGGAAAAGGGATGGGGAAGGAGCAAATTAGGTGCATGGGACTAAGAGATACAAATTACTATGTATAAAATAGATAAGCGACAAATACATATTGTACAGTTCAGGGAATTTTAGCCATTATTTTTTTAATAACTTTAAATGGAGTATAAACTATAAAAATACTGAATCACAGTGCTGTACACCTGAAACTAATATAATATTGTAAATCAACTATACTTTAGAAAAGAAAAAATATTTCCATATTGTTTGTATGATTAAATAAAGAATTTGACATGTTAATGTGTAGAAAGCAACCTTTATATGACTTCTAGCTCTTAAATCATGATAAATGCAGGTTCTATATGAATATTAACAAATACAATTTGTACTATAGAATTATAAAGTGAAAAATGAGTGAACATTTTGTTACAAATCCTCATTTTAAAAGGGCCTCAGGAGCTTCCCTGGTGGCGCAGTGGTTGAGAGTCCGCCTGCTGATGCAGGGGACACGGGTTCGTGACCCGGTCTGGGAAGATCCCACGTGCTGCAGAGCGGCTAGGCCCATGAGCCATGGCCGCTGAGCCTGCGCGTCTGGAGCCTGTGCTCCGCAACGGGAAAGGCCACAACAGTGAGAGGCCCGCATACCGCAAAAAGAAAAAAAAAAAAGGGGGGGGGACCTCAATATTAACATAATTCAACTTCTTAAGTATGATCTACTTTTTAATCCTGGTCAAGTATGTAAAGGTGAATAGATAGTAGCGTATTTTTAGGTAGACCTCAGTACAGTCATAGAAAAATAAATTGTATATATGTGTTATTTTTTTCTGGGATAAATGTCTGCCCATTTCAAATGTTTGTTTGTTTTAAATTAAAGGGGTTTGTATACTCGGGTCATAAAATGTAACAAAGTTAGATACTAAGAATACCCATTTATGAAATGAGCTACAAGTAATAACTGACGTAAGCATAACTTTATGACTTTATATAGTTCTGTGTTTAAATTCAATCCTATTTCAAATACCTTTACTGAATTATAGCTAAGTTATATCTAATAGGAATAGTATGATTTGTATCTCCTATTTACCAGTCTTCCTCTCTTCCATATTTAATTCCAGTCAGCATAATAATGCAAGCATCTGTTCGATCTTTAATAAAATAGTCTTAGTGTTTTTGGTTGCATAAAAGTCAGTTACATCTTACTCTTCATTTGGTGCATTTCAAGCATTCTTGTTTTCTGATTTCTAAGTTGATACTACAGAAAGCTACACAGTGCTGGGACATAGTTTTCTATCTGTCAGTGTATGATCTCTAAAGTACCAGCTACAGTTGTCAGCTTCCTGGTGAGTTTTTCCTTCTCTAATCTTTGTGATGTTTCTCTCTTATTTCAATTTTACTGTAAGACATGAAGAACTTTGCAACAAAAATTGACTTCTAGGTTAGTACTCTTGAAAAAGTCTTAAGGTATTCAGAAATCACAAAAATCTAGGCTATTTCCTATGTCAGTGTTCCTAGTTGTAGCAACCTTTCCATTTGCTTCAATATTTCATCCACTAGGTGTTGGCTAAGTAAGGAATGTGAAAGTATATTTAGTTTTAACATTTTTAAGTAAGTTTAATTTCAGAAAAGAAACTAGAAACATTGCTAATATTTTTAAACTTTAGCTTCAGTTGATTAGTTGACATAATTATTTTGCTTAAGAAAATCAGAGCTTACTAACACAACCCTCTGATTTTCTTTAATAATTCAAGATCACTTATTGTCAAACAACAAATGATATTTGAAAGAAGAAACAAGAGTATAGGGATATGAAGGGAAAAGAGTGGGAAATGCCCACCAGATAGTCCTACCTAGTTATCTTGAGGCATTTATATTCAGTGCTATTTAATATCTCCCTTATTGTACTCCAAATCATGTTTTATTCCCACTGTCTTTCTCAAGATACCATAGAACATGAAAATTTCTTTTCATTTCTTCTGCGTAGTCTATATCATTTAAGTTAATTAATTTAAATTATTCTAAGATTTCCTGAAATTACATTGGACTCTTAAAAATATCCATGTTTAGACAACTAAAATTCTACACAAGTGATTTGGATTAGACATCTGTGGCTATGATGTCTTTAAACACATTTAAACATAATTTTTTTTTTTTTAATCAGTGCTGTTATCTAGTCTAGAATCTAGTTTGGGAATTGTGCATATCCCTTGCTGATAATCTTTTTTTTTTTTTATTTTATCGTCATTGTGGACTTTTACCATTCATTAATAGCTATATTTGGAAGTGAACACAGTAAATAAATTGATCTTGATTTCTCAAACTAGGCCTTCTTGTGATTTCAGTAAAGGGTTTGGTTGGAAGAGCAATTATATGAGATTCTTAGAAAAATCCATGAATTTCGGTTTACAGTATTTGCTTTTCACCCCACTCTAGGGCAAGGAAAGGAAGGAAGAATTTAATGATCTATATAATAACAGTTAGAAATGGAAAAAGATAATCAGATGAGATAAAAAGAGTTGTAACAGAGAATAGAAGAAAAAATTTTTTCCTGACGTTTTCCTCCTATATAACATTGTAGCATCACTTAGTCTTCTTCTTGATACTATATTTACCAACACTGCAGCGTTACATGTTGAAAGTGATGCTTTCTATATGAGTGTTTGATCCAATTAAGTGTAAAAATTTCCTTCCGGAATAATTTTTAAAATCTGATCTTGAAAATGAATCCATAATCTCATGAAAGAAGAATATCACTACCCTAATAGTCTTTTAAAAGTTGAAAAAGACTTTAGTATAGGATAAAATGTCAAATCAATCCTCTTCCAACTCAGTTTCTATGGCATTTGCATCAGAGATTGTTCCCTTTTGGGGGGATTTTTTTCTCTGCTTTGGGTCATGTTTTTGTCAATGCTCATTTGAAGGCAAAGAACAGATACCTGGTAAGACCAGCTCAAGTAAAAAGAGGTTTATTAAAAGGACACTAGTCAATTTTAAGTAACTTAAGGAAAGAAGACATAACTGTGTATCACAAGGACTGGAGATGAGCAATAGAAAGCTGTCAATGACAGATTTTCTCTATGGATCAACATGGATGCTAATCTCTGCTTCTTTGGCCAAGTCAGTATGATTCTATTCTATCTCTTAAAGCACATCCCCCGGTCATCTCCCTGCAGTGATTTTTGACTTTCTCATAGTCTTGGCATTTCTTTGTAGTGGCACTAATTAACCTTTTGATTTCAGGACTCTCTTGTCACTGACTGAAATCTCTGAAATTTTAGGTCAAAGCTTTACAACAGAGAGAGATTATGCCTCTCTCATATTTAACTACAACTACAGAACCAACTTTATTTTTCTCCCCTCCATTGTAAACTAGCTCTTTCTCTAGTGTTACCAATCTCAGATTGATGATCCTGTAATTAATGTAAGATTTATCTTTACTACTGACCTTCACCACTCCTAATTTACCAAATAATTTTGATTCTGCATTTATAATTCTTCTGTGATCTACATACCTGCAGTCCTGTACAGGAATTAAGAGTGAGGATTCTGAGCTAGGATGCCTGACTTCAGATTCAAACACCATCTGTTATATTGGGTATGGGACAATAGTCCATAACCTCTCTTTGTCACAGTTCCTTTCACTATAAAATTGAGCAAATTATTATATTTATCTCATAGGTTGTTGTGAGATTAAAATAATTAACATTTGTAAAGCAGTGAAACAGTCCCATTTTAAGCACCATCTGGAATTTAGATAGTAGTCGTGATTTTCACTCTAACTACAATTGCTGTGAATTTAGTCCCCCTAGACTGTGGTAGTAACCTACTTATAGTTTTCCCTGTTAGACTTATCTTTCTAAATCATGAGTGGAGTTATAATTTCCACACTAAAGCATGCTTGTGTCTCTTCCACGCCATCCAAATCGAAGTACACATTTCGCACATCATTCAAAGCCCTCTTCAGTCCCCCCTGATTTATTTTCCCAGATTCATAGTTTTATTACATCCTTCCACAATCACTTTGCTTTAGTCACATGAGATTTCACATATTTCCAAGTGTGCAAGCCTTTGCTTAGGCTGTCCACCCTCCTCAGTTCCAGCCTTACATTCACTTCAACTCTTGTCTGTCCATTCAGTTTTTTGTAAACAAAAACTTTTGAAATTTTTCCCTCTTAGAATAAAATGATAATTTCTTCCTTTGTTTTCGCACAGCATTTTCTCATTTCTTCTCAGCTATATCGCTGAAATCCTGTTAGTAGTTCCTGCTTATATGTTACTGTCCCCTATTGAAAGTAAAGAACATCGACATTTTTTTGTATACCTATAATGCATGGCCAAGAGGCTTATGAATAGTAAATAGTCATTTTCAAAATTGATTAATATATGAAAGAACTGAGATACAAGTTTGAGAGTAGAGCTTGGGTTTTGAGTTACTTTGCTGGGCTTTTTTTAGAGTCCTTATATGTGCAAGCTAGGAACATTTATGTTGGAATTGATGTCTTCAGTAACTTCAGTACTGGCAGTAATTTTTCTGCTGTTTTATCCACTAATAGCTCTTACATTTGTATTAATAGTCTAATTCCATTAAATGAGAAAAATGCTATACAAATAAAAGTCAACATCAACTCTGGCTTGAAAATAGTATCACAGTTTGTGTATACAGATAATATTTCATTTGTGTTACTATAAGGTGCTACCTGTTTTGTGATATATTATGAAGTAATTTAAAGTGTCATTTTTTTCTTAAAGAAATAATGAATTTATCTCTGACATAATAGAAAAGAATTGTCCAAAATAAATTTAGTTTAAAAGATAACTTTCCAAAACTTTTAAAAGCTGGTCATTTCTTACAGGGACTTTTTCCTTGATGTCAGCAGAAAGTTAGTGCAATCTCTTAAGGGTGAATTTTAAAATTATTTGAAAAGTTTTTCCTTCTGTTACATTAAAACATTCATAATTTTTCATTAGTATCACTCCATTTGTTGAAACCCATTAAAACTCTGAGTTCTATATATTTCCCATTTATCTTTACTATTTTTAACTTTTTATTTATTTTTTTCTTCTAACCCTTCCCCTTCCACTTACAGATAGAAATATGGTTTTTTTTTCTACTTTTCTAAATTGTTGACTGGGACCCCTGTAACAAAAGACAGATTAACATGAGAAAGCATATACATTTAATGTAAATTTTACAGGACTTAGGAGCCGCACAAAGAACACAAAGATATGGTTAAACCTGAGTGTTTTTTTGGCTGGACTTGATGAAGAGTGGAAAGTCATGTAAAGATATGATAGGACAAAGTAGTATACTGGGGAAACCTTGGCAAGGCCTGTTTATTCAGATTCCTACCTTTGTTCCTGCATCTTAGGAGATAAGAATGCTCTTATCCTCTGGGTATAAGGAAGACACCTTTCACATTAGGTTTTATGACCTATTTCAGGAAGTCACAAATTCCTTCCTGCACATACTGCTTCTTAAATTCTTTCAGCTCGAAATATTCAATATGCGAAGATGCCATATTTTGGGGTAGTGTGTCCTAAACCCCGTCATGCCCTACCTCTCCTCTCTTTCCTTCTCTCTTTCCCCAGTCTGTATCCTACTGTCTTTTTCTTCTACACATCTGTTCTGTATTTCAGGACTTTCCTTTTTCCCACTGACACATTCTGTTGCTCTTTATACAATTTTAAAAATTCTTGCAGAGGTTTCTGGAGAGGACAGCAGTGCTATTTCTTTAGTTCAGGAATCAACATTTTAGTTCTGGACAAATACCTCTCTGTGTAAAGTAGATGGTTTGTTATATTTCATTTTTGGACTTGTCTGAACTGTGAATCGACTTTGTCTTCTGTACTGTACCAACACCACACACAGAAAGAGGGTTCATCTTTGTTTTTGGAAGTAACTTTAAATGCTCAATCACCTGAGGAAGTCTCATCCTCACAAAAGCATTTTTTTCATAAAAGCTTTCTGTGCAATAGTAAGATGAGCTCCAGGAATCTTTCTCCAAGAAAAAAAGAAAAAGGAGAGTTAAGAACCAAGATGTTTCACAGAACAAGGGACCATGTGTACTGAGACCCTATTTTATCTTTTATTCTACTGAATCTTATCTGTCAAGGTCATTTTATCGTCGATCTTATATGTATTTAATACTCTGTAAAAATAGAAAGTATGATCATTTCTCTATTATTGTTATAGGACATCATATAATTTTTTGTGCATTTGTTTTTCCCCATTTCTCTTATACATGAACAGTCATATAGAGTTCTGATTTATAGAAACTCTTCACTTCAGATAGTGATAACTAGGTAATAGATTCTATTAAATTTAGAAAGAGAGAGATGGCACTAGTGCCATGTAAAAGTATGAGAGCAAGAAATCTTTCTCTTTTGCTGCATATTTTTTATTTATGCTTATTTTATTGTTTTGAACTTTATTTTATATAAAATATTTGGGGCGTGTTCTATTATAGTTCAATACCATAAAAACATTTTATCACTTTACTGGATATGCCAGATCACAAACTGAAATAGAATACAACAGTCATTGTCCGAGTTTTGCAAATAGTAGGATGTTTTTTTAATGTTTTCTTGTAGTCCCATTTGATAATGAAACCTGTTTAATTCAAGAACCACTTGTATCCCATCTGCTATTTTCTTGCTGGTTTACTTTGTTGTTGGGAATGAAACCTTTTAAGAGGAAAATCTCAGCCAAATCGGGTACAGAGTGTTTATAAATAGAACTTGTATTTTGACATCTGTCATAGATGTTCATATCTTATAAAAACACAGACATTCAAGTTGCTGAAGTCCAACTGACCAGTTGATACGATGTGCCTAGTTCCTCTCTACTCAAATTGCCGTTCATTGACTTCCTCTTGTTTTCATTACCTCGTTCCTGTTTTTTTTTTCCTTAATCCAACCTAATAAAGCATTTGTTGTGATATAAAGGAATGAAATGTGATTACCACTGATATTTTCAAATGCATGTTTATTCTGTGTATTTAGAGTCTTCATGAGAAAACAGGGGTGGGAAAGATGAAAGGGAGATAAATGTTTTTAAATCCTTCAGAGAGAGATTCAATATATGAAAAAATATAGAACTCCATGGTAAACTAGGCCCCAACTTTTTCAACCTTTGCCCCTACTTCTTACCCACACTGTCTCTGTTCCAACTAATGTGGTCTGTTTACTGCTCTATCAAGTGTGTTGCACTTTTCCAATGTGTTTCATCCTTTAGTTCTTTTTTTGCCCCATGTTAAAAACCTATCACCTGATGCCCAAGGCAAATACTACCATTCCATGAAATCCTCTCTGAGTACAAAGCAAATGTTTGCAAATCATCATGCGTCTCTTTATAATATTTCTTAAATCGTTATTTATCTCTTTGTAATGATGCCTTATTCCCCCCCTGGTTTGTGAACTCTCTTAAGATGTCTGGCCTTCTGGCTGGGTACAATGCTTTTCACCAAAGGGGACTGAAAATTTAACATTGTTGAGTAATTCACTCTTTTAGGAGACATTTATTTCAAAGTCATAGTTTGAGGTTTGCAGGATCAGAGGAAATTTATACAATAAATTGGGAGGTTCTAGTGCTTAGTCCATTTGTGCCTTCCTCTGAAGTGTCACAGTAAGGGATCAACTTAGATTCAACAGAGAAGAATGAAGCAGAAACAAAGGTTGAGTGGAAACTAGTAGCATCCAGATGCCCCACACTGACAATAGGGATTTATTAAATTATGATCACTGTTCTTGATAAAAATTCTTAGAAAAGACAAAGTAAAGTGATACTTATTTATGATTTCAAGCATATGTCTTTTAAAATTACTTGCGTTGAGAATATTTGCTTGTTTGATTTAGAGTAGTTTTTTATTGAATTGATCATAACTTGTGAATGCTGCTCAGTGCTTAATATACTGTTTTTCATTGCCTCTTTCCTCCCACAGCCTGTTGTGCACAAGCGCACACACGCAGTCGTACAGGTCTACACTTACACTATTCAGGTGAATACTGCTTACTGCTGTCTTAAAGGACAGACCATTTGTTCTACTTCTGACAGTTTTGGTAAAGCCTAAATACTTAAAAAGGATTGTTTTAATACTAGAGGATGAATCCTTTTGAATTTTGGGTTATTGTATCATTGATATGAAAGAACTATATATTTACCTTTCTACTTATTTTTTAAGAGTTTTACCTGCTATGATTTCCCCAATTTATACAATAAATTGACAGATGTATTGAGCATATTAGTATATTTGAGCATATACTAATTTTAGAGCAGTATTTTGGAGTTGAGGGTTAGAGTCTCACTCTTGTTCTTTGGTTTCAGTGTAGATATATTAGATTTGGAAGTCCTTAATGTGCTTAAATACTTAAAGACCTTGAAGCAGCTTTCAATGCTACAAGGTAAAATGGGAAGTGAAAAGAAGTGATAAGAAAAAAAAGGAAACATGGTCAGCATGTAAATTTACAATGTAATAGAATTTGGCTGAAAATCAGTTAAATTTTTTTTTCTCCCTTGCTTTCAGGATTTGACTCATGAACAAGTGCCCCAAAGCATTAAATTTTCTCAGTAGTCCTTCATTACATAAATGCAGGAGAATAGAATGCAGTAAATCTGCATCCAGCTACTTTTTAACTATTGTAGATTTAGTGATTAGGTAGTAACTTGCAATAATTTTGCTTTACTCCAAAATATTAGTGCTGTCCCCATATATCTTCCTAAAATTGTCATCAGCTTAGACATATTTCACTCTACATTGCCTGATAAAGTACTCTGTGTTATGCTTTGAGTAAACCCATGGTTGAATAAACTCATGAGTAACCTCAAGTATCTGAATTAATATGTAGAAAATGTATGTTATAATAGACATGGAATGTAGCTTTTAAAATATATTGTGGCAGTTTTTATTATAAAAATGCAAAGCTTTGGAAGAAAATGCCATCTAGTTTTATCCTATGTTAGTGGTGAGAACAATATCAGAGTCAGAATATCTGGAGGTTCCTCCACAGTTTAGTAGCTCCTGTGTAGGCTTTACAGAGGTACTAATTAAGTCACTGTTAATTTACCAATTATTTGATACTTTTACCTGAAGCAAGTTAACCATTTAGTCTTGCTCTTGGAATGCTAAATTGATGGAATAGTTATGGTAGAATTTTTGCCCATTTATCAGTTTAAAGAACTCATAAATCTTACTTCTTGTGGTCCTTTTAAATATTTACATGTTTCACTGGTGTGCATGATCTTGGTATCTAAAGAACCATTATTTTACTTCTGGTCTGTCCCTTAGTTCCTGTGTCACTTTGAGCAAGTTCCTTTTTTCTGGACCCTAACATCATCTTTATATTCCCTGGAGATGTAATTTTCTTGGATACTACTGAGATTATATACAACTCTCTCTATAAAAGATAACTCTTTCCTCTTATCTACCCAATTCATCCTAAGCACAAATTTCTTTCCAGAAGTCTTCGCCAATTAGGCAAGTTATATGTAAAGAAGATGCATTATCTCCAGAGCATCAATGTTGGAAACAGTATTACCTTCCCTTTAAGTATTTACCAGACATATAGAGAATCCATGGGATATAAATTATCAAATCCTTGGGAATTTATCACAGTGGGAGATGGATAAATATTAATTCATTTAAAGATGAGAAGCTTATATAATTTAACTATAGAAAAATCCAAACATAAAATTAGAGATATTCTAATACAAAATGGTACAGAATGCCTTTTTATAATGGCAAAACAATAAAATAGGTTACCTTTATTTTAATTAAGTATAAGAAAAGTGTGTGGATTTTGCTCTGTTCTGATATTGAAAATTTTCTCACCTCTAATATTTATATGGTCTTTAGTGCTTTGGTCAGAATAATGTGTGATTTCTCTAGGAATTATATTTATTTAGGTAGAGATGTATATACAAAAAAATTCTCCTATAACTTACATGACATTTTCCCTAAAGTTTCAGAAGAAAAAGCAAAAAATATCTTCAATAAATGCTTCTTGGGACCCTATTATGCTCAAGGCAGAGTAATAAACAAAGACTCTATTCTTAAGGAAGATATAAGTTGTCAGAACAAAAAAAGTATCATTCTACAATTCTTTTCCATAGTTTTGTTTACCATGTCTTCTTTCTCACACAGCTCTCTTTACGTTTCCCATTACACTTTATAAATATAAGCCTTTTCCATAACATATAGGAAAAGGAACCATTACAATCTTCCTGACCTTTCTTCCTTTGCTTACTAAATAGCAACTTAGTCTCACAAAAATCTTAATAAGAAGCAAAAAGCATTTTATTTATGCATTTTTGCATAACAATTTTATTTTATTGCTAAACATCCAGTAAGCTTTATTACTTAAACTGTTCTCTCAGTAGTGTTGTGGACTTCCACATTAGCTTCAAGATGCAGTTGCTTCAACTCTTGTCTGTTGTAAAATAATCCTCACTCTCCATTGATTGTATGTGGATTCCTGAGGCATAGTCTTACTCCAGACTTGGTCAGACTTGACCAGACTTGGTCAAACTCCACTTGAGTTTCTGACCCAACAGTTCACAGGACAGTATGATTTCTACTTTTAGTACGTCTCTTCCTAAGGCTAGGCCAATAGTATGCTTTTACCTGGCTCCATCTTTATTTTCTGTTGTCCTGGCCAGCCTCTAGTGACTAGGACTCTGATACTTATGACAATTACCAGCTTGCTTAGATTTCTGAATGTCTCTCTTCTGGGTTTCCCATCAGTATTTAAGGCATAAATTGGAAAACTATCAGATAAGATATTTTGTATAGGCAATGCCAGAAAAAACAAGCAAAGAAGCAAACAAACAAAAAACCCTCAAACTGACTTGAATAAAGAAATGTGTTGGCTTAAAAACAGAAAATCAAAAGATAAATCTATTTTCAAGTTTGATGTAGAAATTCAGCAACACCATCATTCCTGGCTTCTCTCATTTTCCTCTGAATTCCAGGATGTTAGCTTTATCCCAGGAGCTTTCATAACCTCACAACCTATTGTCCAAGAGTAGAGAGAGACCCTTTTTCTGAAGCCTCTGCAAAGTCCTGGGATTTACCTCTCTGGTATCGGTTGGATTTGTGTCCATCTCTAAACCAATGATTGATTTTTAAAGCAGGAGATGCACTGAAATTTTAAGCCATTCAGAGTCCTCTGCTGGAGCTAGGGTGGAATCAATTCCACAAAAATTTTAAGATTTTCTTCTAAGGATTACCAGACAAGAAAGAAAGGTGGATGCTGCAAAAGAAGTCAACCAGTGTTCCTTACAGACATTCCCAGGAACCTCATATCCTAACACTGAGTTTCAACTGTTTGCAGAATATGATTAAATCACATGCCTTTCTAGGCACTTCGGCTTGCCCACCGAACTCAATGACTGTTAATATTTCATCCAGCAGGGAATTCACCCCCAAAACAGGTCCTGATATAGGAGGCAAGTCATTATCATCTTCTAACCCTCTTTTGCATCCTGCCTCAGTTACTATAGTTAAGGCATTAGGATCAGTAATGAGTATATGACATTTCAGTACTCATCATGAATGAGGACATTAGTTCAATTCAAAATAATAACAAAAGTAGTGAAAGAATATCTCCAGACATTCACATGGACCAAGAAGGAATTCTAGAGATGTGGTGCTAGGAATGATACACTTGCCCTTAATAGGTATTAGTGAATCTAAACCTTAGCTGTTGAAGTGATCCTATGAGAAGTAGCAACTGAATATTTCTTATGGAAGCTGCCTCCAGACTTTGTTTTTGAAAAGTTCAATGCTTATTTTTCAATCTTCATCTTTAAGTTTTTGAGAGAACTCCTGCCTTATTTCTCATTCCAACTATTTGTTGGTTTTGAAGCCTCAGTACTTCAATAAGAGAAAGTTGCAGGAGAGCATCCTTTATTTTCCAGTAGCAGCAGTAATTTAAACAAGTATTCAAATACATATTTGAAAATATGTATATTTATTGATAAAATATTCTTAGAGATAAGTGATTTTTTATTTGTAAAACTGAACTTCATATTGTATCAAATTAAATATAAATTATTCAATAAGTATCTAATATTTGATTGATGCTCACAGAATGTTAATTATAAGAAAATTATTTTTTCATTCGTTTCACTAGAAAAATGGAAAAGTATTTGTTTATTCTTGGCAAACACACCTTTGCATAAGGAATGGACAAAGCAAACATGTAGACCATATGTACTTCAATTTGCATATATATTTAAGAAAAAACATAAATATTCAAATATAATAGAAAATATATTGAGAGAATAAAATATGGGTGACATCCTGACCAGGCTTTAAAATAGTTGAGATAAAAACAATTATTAAACTATTTCTACTAACAAAACAAAATGAGACATACAGATTTTAAATCATATAATTTTTTAAGAGTTTAACTTAAGACAAAGCAGTAAAAGAAAACTAGTAGAGAAATTAATTAAATAAAAAACAACCATTCTTCAAACAATGTGAATTAAAAGGCAATAATCAAAATAAAAATTCCTATGGAATGTATTTGTATAACTATTCTAAATATACCTCAAGTGAGATTTTTGAATTTTAAAATAGTTAAGGGAGTTAGTCCCCCCAGAATAGGCTCCTTCACTTATAAAGTGTAAAACTTCCAAATACAAATAAGAAGTGTTTAGAAATAAACAAGCTGGAATCCATGTTCTCTTTTCCATCTAGCTTTCTTTTCAAAGTTGTTAACTAAAATACATATACTATGACTCAGTTTTGTAGCTCTTTTTGACACTTGTTCTGACCTTTCTTTGCCTTCAGTGTCAGGCATGATACATAGACATGAACAGCTTCTACACTTTCAAATACAAACTTATACTGTACTATTATGACTTTTGACATTCATAGCCATTTCAACATTCTGATAACTAAGTAGTTCAAAGGTAATAGTCAAAAAGCATGAACAACACTTTGATTAACTATGTCTTGAGGTTCTGAAACCTAATCTGAAATATCCTTCATTATAACCTATATAGGCAGGGGGGAGAGAAACTTCAATAGCCACTAGACAGTTTGGATGACAGCCAGATGAGCCAATGTTCTAGGCGCTGTCAGTGACCTTGGAGTGAATTTTGCACAGGTGCAAATTTCTCTGTCTCAGACAGGCAGCTCTGTGATTAAGTAAGTAAGCACACCCACAAAGCTATAGAGCTTGGCAAACACATGTTACCTGTAAACAATACCCTTTCTCTAAAGGATTTTGAATGGAATGCTGAATATGGAACCAGATTTATAGTATAATATAGTATACTATTATACTATAAATACTACTTACATATGAGGGTTACATATAAACCTCATATGTAAGTAGTGCTCAAATAACTTGAGTGGATTTAAGCAACTTAGATTAAATAGTGAAAAACAAAATCAGACCTTATAGCTTGCCAATCCCTTGAAGCAAGATATAATTCTTCCACTTTTCTTTAGTATCTCTTCTGTTGAGCAATATTCTCTTTTAACTGTATAGAAAAGAAACAAGAGATGGACACAGGAAGCAAGTACATTTGTTTATGTATTTGTCTAAGAAGAGTTCTCATTTTCCTTGGATATTTGAGGTCTGTGACAAGCATAAAATGTCTTGAGTAGAATACTAAATAAATGCATGAGTGATTCTTAGCCAAAGACATGTTAAAGTGAACAAAGTTAAATTATCTGACAGCTGTACAGTCATGGATATAGGATTTAAAATGCTCATGGGAGTGAGGGGTATTGTGAGTGGGCATTTTAGTATATCTGTGAGGAGAGGTAATAAATGCAGTATATTTTTATTTAAGTGAGTTTTTCATTTGGTTCTTTTTGATACTCTGACAAACGTGCTAGACCACAGCACAATACAGGCTAGATTTTTTAGACCACTAGTGTCTAATGGGATGCTTGTTATTTGATAAGCTTATACTAAAACATATACCAAATATACAGATTATGGCAATTGAATATGTAAAGGGCTTCATTAGGTACAGTGTGTATTGTCTATGTATAATCTCATGTGTGTTCATATGTTGTTGCAGAAATTGGAAGAGTTATGTTTAGAAAAGAGATAGCAAACTTACAACTTTCAGTGGCAACAGTATGAGTTTCATCTATGTCAATTCTCTTTTGAACCAATACATGTTAAAACTGCATTTTAATATTCAGTCTGGTAATGAGCATAGAATAAAGTATACATTAAGTTAGTAATTAAGTAAAGATAGAGAAGATGCTGGAATAAAAACTCATAGCACTTACTCTGATTCCTACAGAGTTATTACTGTTATTGATTGCTATATGAAACTGGTTTGTTACAAATACAACTAACAAACCTACTTTAAAACAATGGCTAGTTAAGTAACTGTTTAGAGAATTGAAGAATTAAATCCAATGAATATCACAATCTGTGGACATATCAGATATTGCTCTTTAGAGATATGTCCTTAGGCAAAATTTATTCAATTATGTTATCAAAATATGTTCAGTAAGATATAGAATGATACCACTTTGGATGCCACTGCCGAAATCTAGACAGAGAGCGCTAGGATTTCTTGGGACTTTGAAACACTGGAGGAATGTTACATAATCAGTGATTCACAAGGGATAGTGTTATAGAAAATAGCTGACTAGGCACAAATCACCTTGGTCTGAAACCAGTTAATATGAATAAGCAATGTGATCTTACTGAAAACTCTGAATCATATGCATTCTGTTTCTTTACACAATGGTATTTGTTCAGTCTATAACAAACAACAACAACAAAACACTTGAATGTTCTCCTAGCAGGATGACTGCACGTATGTATTGGAAAACAAGTCTCAGTTTGAGTAAGAATGAGTGTGCAGTTTAATTCCCACTTTTCAGAACTGATGGGATGGACGTGTGTTAGACTCAGAGATGCCAACTCAGATGATTAATGGCCTGGAAACCAGGACCTCTGAAGAAGGGTTCAAAGAGTTACTGTCACTTAGTTTGAGAATAGAAGGTAACTCTCGTATATAAAAGACTATGGTTATAAAAAAGATTCCCCAAATAAAAAACTGTGACAACCAAGACATAGGATTAAGTAAAAATAAGAGAATTTAGACTAGCTGTAAGAATTTTATAACAAGATTTTTTAAGGGTGTAATTTTTATTGTTTAACCATAGAAATAGGAAGTCCCTTATCTGTATTGATGCCAGTAATGCCTAAATAATTGACAATATGAAGAAAACTCCTTCATTGCTCATTCTCCATGATTTATCGAAAACAAACAACAATGTTTACATCCTTTATAATGAACAGCCCTCTCTGATGATTCTATGAAAGTTAACATACAAACTACTTAATGCATCATGGAGTACTTAGTGTCTTTATTTTGCTGCAAAGATCTCTTAATTATTTGCCATACTAAAGGCATATAATGTGTGTTTTGCAAGACTAATGTAACCTGCAGGGTGTGGACGTGTCAGAGTCCTGAGAGTTCTAAGGGCCTTAGTGGCCTTTAATACTGTCTTTGAAAGGACAGCTCATGAGTCAGTTTAATGAAGAGTTGGAAAAAGACACAGACCTTTTCATGGCACTGAAAAAGCTCATCGAGTGCACCTTGTGAGAAGCAAGATACCAAGCGACTGGAAGATGGTAGAAGGAGATAGACAACCCTAAAGAATAGGGCCTACCCCTGAGAGGAAATATAAAATATTTATGTGGAACATGTAGTGTAGGGTCAAACTACCTGGGTTCAAACCCAAATCTATCAGTTAATTACATGCTTTATGCTTTTTATCTGTGAAATGACAGTGATGATGATATGGACCTCATTGTGTTGTTATGAGAATTAAGTGAAATATTCTTACTAAAACACTTAAACCAGTGGCTGATACAGTAAATAAAAACTATGTAAGGGTCAGTGATTATCATTAAGAATTATTCCTATGAGATTGATATATTTAAATACTCTTCTTGAACCAATGAATTTAGAAATAGTATTTTAATATCCAGACTTAAAATGACCATTTGGGAAAAGGTAGTACTTTCTGGACTTATTTAGATGAGCTAAGCTTTTTTTTTTTTTTTTTAAAGGGAACTTTATTATTTTTATTTATTTATTTTTGGCTGTGTTGGGTCTTCATTGCTGCACACGGGCTTTCTCTAGTTGCGGCGAGCAGGGGCTGCTCTTCGTTTCAGTGTGCAGGCTTCTCATTGCGGTGGCTTCTCTTGTTGCGGAGCACGGGCTCTAGGCACACGGGCTTCAGTAGTTGTGGCTCGCGGGCTCTAGAGCGCAGGCTCAGTAGTCGTGGCGCACGGGCTTAGTTGCTCCGCGGCATGTGGGATCTTCCAGGGCCAGGGCTAAAACCCATGTCCCCTGCATCGGCAGGCGGACTCTCAAGCACTGCGCCACCAGGGAAGCCCGAGCTAAACTTTTTTTTTTGGTATGCGGGCCTCTCACTGTTGTGGCCTCTCCCGTTGCGGAGCACAGGCTCCGGACGCGCAGGCTCAGTGGCCATGGCTCACGGGCCCAGCTGCTCCGCGGCATGTGGGATCTTCCCGGACCGGGGCACGAACCCGTGTCCCCTGCATCGGCAGGTGGACTCTCAACCACAGCACCACCAGGGAAGCCCCCGAGCTAAACTTTTTTAGTTGAAGATTCTAAAAAAGAACAGAGAATTTTTTTCTAATAGTATTCCTTTTTCCTAGAAGTGACCCTTTTCAAAAGTAACTATTTTTACTCCTATGTATATTTTATGTCATATTTTCTTTTATATCTATTGTGAAGAAAAGAAAGGATTTCATTTTCCTGTTAGCGTCACTTCTGTTATTTCCTCCTGTGTGTGTAATACTCTTTACTTGGCCTGGTCTGTGCTTTATATTGTAACTAATGGGTATATCCCCTGTGGAGAGGACAACATTATGCAGCCAGAGGCTGTGTCTAAGGCCAGGCCATGAACTGCAGGCAGAGCAGATGATAGCCATCAGCCGTTAGTGCTGGCCTTCCCCTAGGGGTCTAGACCTCAAATACAGGCATCAGACTGGCCTTCTGGCTATTGGCTGAGCTCCAGTAGACATAATATATGCAAATGAATGTTAAACATTGTTCTGCCATTTTGGGGATATTCAATCTATGCCTATTGTCACTCCTAAAAATAAAAAAAAAAATTAATTTATCTGGCAGACACTGCTCTAAGCACTGGGAATATGGTGAGGAAACAGGTAGAGAAGGTCTCTTGCTTGTATGACGCTACCATTATATAGACAAGTAACTAAGTAACTAGTGACCATAACTTCAAAAATTTTAAATACTGTTACAAAAAAAAAGGTAAATAGATAAAGCAATACAGAGTAACTGGGGTGGAGTGTGCTATTTTAGATAAAGCTGTAAGAAAACATCTCTCTGAAGAGACATTTGAATCTGAATTAAGTGAGGGAACCTGCCATGTGAGGATCTGGGTGACAAGTGATGAATGTTCCAGACAGTGTGAAGAAAATGAAAAGACCTTGAGTCAGAAAAGAGCGAGATGTGTTTGAGGAGCAAAAAGAAAACCTGTGTGGATGAAACAAGGGAGTTAAAGGTAAAAGTCTTACAAGATATTATCATAGAAGTACTCAGGAACCATTCATGTAGTAATCTTACAACATGTAGTATTTAATTTCATTCTAAGTGTAAACCATTGCAAGAATTCAAGTAGTGAAATGACATTGTCATGTTTACATATTTTTTCATTATTCAGGTTTTGCATGGAGAATGCACTGTAGAAGGCATAGGTTTTTACAAAATTCAATGAGGAGAATACTGGGTTATCTATTCCAAAGATTATGGTGGAGTGAAAAGGATGCTATCTGTGGAGATGGTGAAAGGAAATCAACATTTCTTTTGAGGATAGACATCTTGATGGACTGGTTGTGAATGTTGAGAAAATTCACTTTTGTCTTGTCAAAGGAGAGCTGAGAAGAAATCAGTTGTTTATGATTTGAAGCTAAGGTAGAAGTCAGTTCAGAATATGTAAAATTAGAAGTCACAACATACAAATCATGTTTCAAGCCTTGAGAGTAGGTGAAATCATCTATGAAGAGAATATAATATAGAAGAGTAGAGGGCCATAGATTTAGCTCAAGGGCCAATAACACTTAAGAGTTGATTGGAGGAAGAAAAGCCAAGAAATGTTACTCATAAGAAGCAGCCATTGAGGCAGAATGAAAAACAGAAGGCTGTTTTTTCCTGGAAGCCAAAAAGCTATATTTTTGGAAGGAGAGAGTAGTCAACTACGTGAAATCATGCTGAAAAGTTGAATATGTTGATAAAAAGGATTAACCATTGGATTTAAGCAAGATAGAGGTCTGTGGTGACCTTTGCAACAGAATTTTAGTGGGAGTAGCAGGGCAAATTCCCAACAGGAAAGGGCTTGAAAAGAAAAAGGGTTATGTTTGTGGCAGGGTGGGGGATTGAGATCAGATGGAATTGACAAATATTGATGATCCCTTTTGGGATTTTTTTTCTGTGAATGGAAGTAGAGAAGCACAAGAGGAACATTATATCAAGAGAAAACTTAAAAGAAAAAAGATACAAATAATGCAAAGGTGAACACTGATGATATGAGAAAGAGGACAGATAACTTCAGGACCTAAAAGCCTTGAGTAGATTAGAGATGATGGGATCCAGAGTACATGTACATTAGATGCTTTTAGATAAATGTACAAATACTTAATAAGTTCAATAAGGAGGTCAGATGAAAGCTTATAAATGTAGGTAGCCTGGCAGATCTGGTGTTGGGAAAAAGATCTGTTCTCTTGATTGCTTCTCTTTTTTTCAAAGTATCTGTCAAAATCATCAGCTGAGAATAGGCGGACAAGTGTTAGAGGTTTGAAGACCAAGATATGGTATAATTATCTCAGGGAATGGAAATGAATAATAATGAGTTGGTGACATGCAGAATACACCAGTGCCTCTTTGCTTTTGGTTGGGATTGTGTTCTGTACATATATGGAAACTCACATGCGCCATTTTTTTTGTTGTTACAACATCTGTATTTTAATGCTTGTTAAATAAAATTTTATGTGAAACCAGATAGCCTAATAGTTAATAAGTGTGATCTTTTGAGACAAATAGCCCTTACTTCAACAGGATAAATTCCTTAATCCTATAAGCCTCAACTTCTTTATGTACTCAATAGGGATTATATATTTCCAATAAAGAACTTGAGTTCAAATCCTGACTTCACTGATGACTAATGCCTCTGGCAATTCACTTATATGAAAAACTATCTGAAAAATTAGAATAAAAACAGTTCCTGAGTCATAATATTATGAAGATTAAAGAGGATAAATCCTTTACAAATGTCCAGTCTCTTAATTGGACAATGCTCATTGAAAATCATCTATCAATAGCAATGGTAGCAGTATTAGTACTACTCAGAATCCAGTAGTTGATATTTATGGCCTTGGAGGTTTATTTTTACTTACTATATTTTAGTCAAAGTATTTAGTCTTATTCCAATGTTAGTTGAGTCCATAAGTGATAGACTTTACCTACATAGATTGAAGCGCGGTCCTATACTTCAATCATGTGTGAAATTTAGCATATTATTTTAAAACTCTATGTTGGATAGCAGCAAAAGAATGGGGAAATTTGGTACAAGAACTCCAATCTGAAAACAAATATGGACTATTTAAATTACTCTTTCTAGGAGGACCAATAAAAAATAGTTTTGATTTAATTTAAAAATTTTAGGTCCTTTAAATAACAGCCTGTTAAGAGGCCCACCAGCAAAAGAAAACATTTTGATTGTCTACTCTAGGGACAGCTTTCTAAAAAATACATGGAATTATTGGGAAAGGTCAATTGCCTATACTAGTTAGAGAAAAGGTCATATCTTAAAATATCGTTCCTTCCATCTATTCATAAACAAACAGGTAGTGATCTTTCAGTGGAGATCATTAAAACCTCCAATAAAACCTATACTTTCAAATGTGCACCAGCTTCCCTTTATAATATTACCTCCACAAATTGTTTTTATATAACCTATTTTCTTGTCAGACTGGCCTTGTGGCTCATTCTCTGACAGGTCCCATTTCACATTTACTTGCATGCCTTTGCTAACACTGTTCTTTATTTGTTAATATTTTCCCCTCATTCCCTCATGTTAAAATCCTATTTATTTTTATAGTCCTAAATCAATACAGAGGGATTTTCCCCAATACTTCCCATAGGCAGATGGCCTCCTCCTTTCTATATATTATTGTTTTTGATTTTTATCATCTGTGTCTCTAAATAGTTACTGTTGAGTTAAGTATATTGATATCAATGTACTTAATGTTAAGAGTAATATTAAGTATAGTCTATATGTGTACATATGTATTGTCTATGCTGTCAAGCTCCTGGAGAGAGGAACTTGTATTAAAAGGCTTGGATTCCTCTACTAATAGTAACTTATACATAGAACGTGTTTAATTAATATTTGAAGAAGCAAGTTTTATGGATGCTGCACTGTACCAGCACAGATCTCTCTTCAGGACTGAAAGAATTCTTCTCCTAGCTGGTGGAAAGATTGTCTAGCCAAAAGCTGTCCTTTTTGGGAAATGCTTAGGGTGAGATAGCACTCATTTAGGGTTGTTTCCACATCCAGTGACCAGTCAGCATGGGAGCAGAATGTCAAAGCCCCTTTGCCCCACCCTAGCTAGTCTCAGATCTCCCTGAGGGTTGGCCTAGACCTTGTGACTGCACCACAGCTTTGCCTACAGCTCTGTCCATTCCTGTTCCTTCTCCTTGTGCGCCTGAAATCAGGTACCCTAATAAATCTCCCACATTGACACCTGCATTTCACAGTCTGTTTCCTGGGAGACACCAACCTATGGCAGCCAGGAAGAACTGTTGCAAACTAAAAAGCGCATTTTTATGTTATGCTCTCTTTCAAGCTTTTGAATCACATCTGCTATTAGGCAGTAATATTTTGAGCTTAATTTGTTCTTAAAAAATATACAGATATCTATGAGTCCACTTGATCATGAGGTTCTAGATGATCAAGTTTTGTTGTGACTAACATTCATTAAAAAGACAGGTTATTACACTAATAGGATGCTGTAGTCTTTAGGTTTCATGATGCTAGGCAATTGATTATATGGAGAAGTGGTTAAATTGTCCTTATTAATTAAATCCACTCTATGGCAACTCTACATGAACCTATATTTCATGTATTGAATGAATGCCCATTTTAACTTTATTTTATACTGGATCCATTATTTTTTATTGAAGCTTTGATCACTGCAAACCTTAGTGAGAAAGAAAAAGGTTTTCTAGAATTGCTTTTCTGTTTGTCTTACGCTAGAATGTATTCATGTTAAATAAAGATCACATTATTTTCTAGTTTTTATGTTATAAATTATGATTATTCTTGTGTGGATTTTTATAATAGGCAACACTGATTAGAGTAGGAAAGTAACAACCACCTATTTATGCTGTTTCACTGTATTTTCAGATTTTCATTCTGTGTTCTGGTTTCTTCATAGCTCTGTTTAGTCAGATATAAGAAAGAGAATTGATATCTTTATGATACAGCATTCATGATGAATAGTAGACAATTCCTATGTGGTCTAGCCCATAGCCTCAAGGAGTTATTGAGGTCAAAAGTGACCAAATATTTTGTGTCTAAGTGCTACTAAAATGCAGACTTCCAAGAGTCTGTCATGCTGCATACCTTGACCCTTATTCTGTGTCAGTGGTCCTTGGAGTGTGAGGGACACTATGTGTGCATGTGCTTTGGTGGCAACTGCAGGGCTCACAGGGAAGGTCTCATGAAATATGAATAGACTAATTCCTCCACTACCTGTACCTTCTCCTCCTCCTCTTCTCTCTGTCAAGAATGCACAGCTGGTGAGGAAAGATCAAATACAACTAGGAACTGAAATCAGCCACTTCCTCAGCCAAGGGTTCTAAGAAAGGTATCATGTCATTGAAATCAAGAAAATGCCAAATTCCTGACTTTTACTTGAAGAAATAAGATAGAATTTAAGCTTTCTACATAACAAATGCTAAGTTTTAACGGTGCTTCTATGGTACTGTGCAGGCTGAGACGAACACTAATCACTTACTCTGATTAAAAATATTAAAGCCATGTTATAGTGAATATATTTATATCTTACCTTTCTTCTAAATAGATTGAGCTTTAATGTAGATTCAAATGAATACTCCTTTAAATGCAGTAGAATCTTTAATCTTTCACTTTATCCTAATTCCATTTTCTTGTTTAAATGAAAAGAATATTTTATATCTTTATTTTAGAAATTCAGTTTGTCAAAATTGACCTCATTAATATTTTTGCATAAACTTCTTTAGTTATCTGTGTATATTTTCATAACTCAACTTCAGAAGATGAAATATGATGAAATCATAAATCGTAGTGATTTCCTACCTGTGTGATTTTTCCTTGAAAAAGTCATATATCAAGTTCTCTGTCTATTTTGCTCACAATTTACCCTCACTGCCTTGAGATCCATTCATATTTGTTGAATGAATAAAGACTCTCTAAAGAAGTAGGCAAGACAGGGGATACTTAAATTGAAATGCATCTAGGTATGATTGCTATTTTTTTCTGATACCTTAGGGTCTTTTTTAAAGCAAGACTAACACTAGGGGATTCTGTCTAGTCTCCAAGACCTTGCTGTTCTCTACTTCTTCCCAATTCTGAAAAATATCTTACCTTGTCTCCATGTCTTCTTCTCACACACTATTTCTCTTTTCTAATGAGCGTTAGTAAGTTCCCTACAGTGTTATTGAGGTATTGTGTTATACAAGTATGGGCTGTTTGGTGCTAGTAGCTGAAAAGTACTATCAGTAGACTTTGAGTGGATATAAAATTACAAAAACTTTTTTCCTCCTTAAATCTAGGTAGGTTATGGGAAAACATCAGCTTTGGTAGGTTACAAGAAAACATCAGCTTTTATTTTAGCTGTTGTAACAATCTGTAACCTGTACTGAACTAGAGTGAACTTTATAAAGGTATTTTATTCTTGTATTCAACAAATGTTTTATATATTATTCTAGGTTCTAGTCGTTGTTGTTCTAAGTTTACAATTAATGGTAGAAGAAAGAAATATAAATGACAGAAAGAAGGAAGGAAGAAAAGAAGGAAGTGAGTGATAGGTACTATGAAAAATAAGACAGAAGAGGAAATTTAATAAGGCAGAGTGATATGTTTGTTGTAATTTTGTTTAGAATGGTCACAGAGGCACTTACATTTTCTTTTTTTTAATGAGTAGAGATGTGAATTACGTGAAGGAGTTAGCCATAGGATTATTGAAGGAATAGCTTTTTAACAGAAGGAATAGCGAGTGCAAAGACCCTGAGGCAGGAGCACACTTACTCCTGTTTAAGGACGAGAAAGGGGGCTAGTGGGGGTTACAACACAGTGAAAGAGGGAGAGCATTGGTAAATTGGACCAAATTACAAGGGACCTTGAAGGGCTTGAAGCTTTGTATTTTAGTCTGAGATTAGAAAACATTTTGGGTTCTAAACAGAAAAGAGACATAATGTCATGTAAATTTTAAAAGAGTCACTCTGGTTGCTGAGTGGAGAATGGAAAGTAAGAGATAGAGTAAACTCATGTTGTTCTTATTTAAAAAAAAAGATTTGAGGCAGTAAGTTTAGCATGGTAGGGTGGACACATCAGGGAACCAGGCTCCTTAGATCTTTCTCCCCCAATATCCTCTGCACATGGCATCACCTCAAAGTCCAAGATGGATGCTTGTGCTCCAGCCCTCATGTCCATATTCTAGCCTTTCCTTTAAAGACTGCTTTTGTAATTTATACCTGACAATTTAGCACCACGTCACTGGCTAAAATTAAGTCCCACTGTCTTGCCTAGCTGCAGGGAGGCTAACAAATACATTCTTTAACCTGGCCCTTCATTTGCCTCGTCAAAAATTAAAAACAAACAAAATAGGTTTTTAAGTTGTTTTCTTATTGAATGATTAGGGGAGCATCCCAAATTTAAATAGCTGAAGCTCAAGCTCAGTATCTTAGAATGTGTTCTTTGGAAGTCTAGTGCTCCCAAGTTCAGAGTATGGACCCTCTTTCATCCTTATCTAACAGCTCACATTTTCTAGCCAGCCCTACCATGTCACACACATTTTTGCAAATTTTAGAGACTCATACACTTCTTCAAAGGAGCCTTCTCTAGCCATAGATTAAATCATTACACCTTGTATTACCCCCAGTTAGCATCTATACTTTTTCTTTATAGAACTTAACACAATTTGTATTTTTATACATGTATAAGTATTTTGTTAATATTTGTACCTCTTACTAGGCTCTAAAAGACATGAAAGGGATCCATGTCTCTTTGCCCATCATTGTATTCTTGAGCACTATCACAATACCTGACATGTGATTGTTTATTAGACATTTGTTGAGTAAATGAACATCTGAATAAAAGAATTCACATAGTAATTGTAGTAGAAATTAAGCCAAAGGATTGGATTTAAAGGTCTTAATGCTAAAGCCCAGGAGACTGGAAATTCCCTGGGATTATTTTAATAAATATATCAAATCTATTAGAAGAATTTGTACATAATACATGTTGCTTGTGTATGTATAACAACCATTATAATATCTCGTTACATCTTTATAACACTTTTAAAAATTTGTGAGCTTGGAAAGCTACAAACTAAGCAGAACTTGATATCATTTTATAGACCTAAATAATAATTCTTATAATATTTGGAAATATATTAAGTAGTCTTCTGAAAACAAAGCACCTGCTCATACTTTCAATCTTACACTAGTTTTCTTGTGGTTTTAAATTTATATAATGAACTAAGATAAAAATAAAGGTAGTGTCAGTCATCAGTATATACGCGTTTCTTTGTTAGAGATCTAAAAATTATAGAATACTGGGGACTAATTTCAGATGAAGGTCACAAACATAAAAGAAAATTACTTGGATAAATTTGAGCATTATTTTTCATTAAAAATCAGTACCCAAGCTCATTGTTACATGCATTGTTAAAAATACATGTTATGAGTAAGAATTAACAAAATGTATTTGGAAGTTTTCACTGATCTTTAAGCAGAGCCGTTGCTACTATTTAATGAAGCAGAGAGCTTTTCTGGTGTGTGAGGCAGAGTATTTTTTTGGAGTCCTGTCAGCCATGCAGACAGCTGATAGCTTCTCACAGCCTGACACTTCTAGGTAGAGGTTTACTGTAGCATACAAGAAACAATGACCTGGGATACAGCCAAATGACTGCTAAAATGATATAAAAAGAGATTTCAACTCTTTATGGCACTACTAATGTACCTGAAAGTTAAAAAGCACATTTTAGTAGTTGCGAAAGGATCCAGATAGAAAGACCAGCACCCTCACTTTATCCACTTCAGCTCAGCACAGAGAGGCACCCCCGACTGCTATCATCACTTGTAGTGGAAGCTCAAGGGATGTACAAGATTGCTTTATTCTAAATTTAATCTTGGCCTTTTCTGTGTGATCCTTGCCTCTCTGATAAAATTTAAATTTAGTGGGATTCAGGAGAGAACTTTTATTTTCATATGCACTTCTGTAGATACTGACCTGGAAAGAGATTGCCATTATATGCCTAAGTCATCCAGTTTGTATCCTGATTCTCTTTCATTGAAAGCTTCAGCAACATTTGACTGGTGAGCTCCAGGAGTTAGGTTTCATTGCCTACTGTCAATGCAGGTAATCCTTGGATTTATAGAGGTACATTCTCCTGGAAAAGGTATTATAAGTTGAAATAACATTAGTCAAATTAAATTTTCTCCCAGAAAAGAATCACAAAGAGGGTTCTTTTTAGATACCTATAGTCAGCTTCTTATAGATAGAAAGAAGACACTTTCACAGAGGATTGGGATTCTGTCAATAAAGGGGTTGAATGGAGTGATATATCTGTACAGCACAAAATGTTCTAAAAGTCATATGTATGATTTAAAGAGTAATGCGGGGCTTCCCTGGTGGAGCAGTGGTTGAGAGTCTGCCTGCCAAGGCAGGGGACACGAGTTTGTGCCCCGGTCCTGGAAGATCCCACATGCCGCGGAGCGGCTGGGCCCGTGAGCCATGGCCGCTGAGCCTGCGCATCCGGAGCCTGTGCTCCGCAACGGGAGAGGCCACAACAGTGAGAGGCCTGCGTACTGCAAAAAAAACAAAACAAAACAAAATAAAGAGTAATGCATTGCTAATCAGAGAAAAATGTATTCAATATGATTAAAAATAATTATTGTGTACCAAAGACCTGGTTTCATATATTGCAATGGTTCTGAATAGTTGCTGACCCTAAAAAGATAACTTCATCTCTCTCATCATAAGTGACATCTATTAATCTGGTTAAAATACTTATTTCACAGGTTGGTTTTAGGTATAGAATATCAGCTGAGAGTTAAGTAAGATAGAACTGGGTTTGTATCTCAGACCTATTAATTAGTAGATGAGACCCCAGGTGATTGACTAAGATTCTTGAAGTCTGATTGCTAATTGTCCCCAGTATTCATTCTCTTACTCATTTTTGGTAATCTTTCACCTCCCCTTGGACCTAGGGAAAGTCGTATAACTAAGTTATGGCCAGTGGGGTTTGAGAGGAAGTGATGTAGGCAGATTCTGGTTCTCACCCTTTTAAAGTACCTTCTTGCCCTCCAGTGCTCTTATATCCTTCTAGTAGGTTGGAATGTGGACACTGTGGTGAAGAGCTCACTTCAGTCATACCAATAAAGGCAACACCCCAAGGATGGCAGAACCACTAGATGGAAGGACTCTGGATCCCTGATGATCTTGTGGAGCAAAATTGCACTCCTTATCTGACTGGAGCTCTGGGATGAGAAACTTATTCAAGCCTTTGTATGTTTGTGTCTCTTTATTATAGCAACTTCGCCTGTAGCCAGACAGTGTTGACTTTGAAGAAGGGAGTAGATTCCCCAAAGCTTCAGTTTCACAATCCATAAAATTGAGATAGTAATAGTACCTATTCATAAGGTTATTTTGAAGACAAAATAGTTACTGTATAAAAATCATTTAAAATAGCAGCTTGCACATAATTAGTATTCAGTGAATGTTAGATGTTTATTTTATTCTTTGAATTATTAATTTAACTGTTGTTTGTGTACTTAAAAATATTTGAAGTGAAATATGTTTACCTTAGTAAACCATAATTAGCAATACTAAAAAAAAATTGTAGAAAAGAAGACCTTTAATTTCAATGCCATGAAATCAAATAGTTTTTATTTTTAACTCCAAAGCATTTTTAAGAAAGTTCCTGCAATAAGTTTCTGGCATTTTTGAGAAACTGATACACAGACTTCTGTTTTGCTAGTATTTTATGTGTGTGCATGTATGTATAGGTGTGTTTTGCATTACAAATTTTCCTCCAGCACATCAAGCGCACAGGCATCCCTCTGCCTTCGAAAAATACATCTTTTGGTTTCCAGAGCTGCCATTCCATCAGGACTGGTAGTTATATGTTACCTTAATGCCACATGATTATCCTGAACTGTGGCTCCCTTTGACACTTCACTCTTTTACAAAAAACAAATTTCCATGGCTTCCTCTTGAATGCAGAATATTTTCCAAATTCCTTAGCATGGCATTGAAAATACATTTCCATTTAGCAACTAACTAATTGTAGCAGTGAGCATTTATCCTGGTCTGAGTTTTCTTAGGGCATTACATATACAATAGCCATTTTTCTGTATTCATAAGAGTCTCTATTCTTTACCTTATGTCACATTTTATTTTCAAGGTGTGTTCTTTAGAATAGTACTCTTGACAGTCCATGAAAATTGCATTCTTTTGTCAAGAAAAAGTATGAAATACTGTGGATTATGTTCCTTTTTTGGAGACATCCAGCATACATTAGCTATTAAAGGCTCTAAATAGTTTTAGGAAAACAAAACATATTTAGGTTTAACCCAGTTCCTCCAAACATATTACAGAGATACTTTACTTATAAAGAACCTATTAATCTTGGAGAACTGGTTTTGTGGATCCCATTTTGAGAAACCTTTTCCCCAAAGATTGCAATCACTAGAATCACAAGAAGTGCTATTATACTTCCCTCATCACTACAGACACAATCACTCCCTTTCCTTTGTTCTGTTAGAGCACTCTTACTTCATTGTGATTCCACACTCTGTCTTATATTTAAAATTCTTATGGATGTGTTCCTCCCTATGTAGACTGTGAGCTCATTTAAAGTAGTACTGTATTTTTTCTTCTTGCTATCACAGTACATTGCCTAATATAGCATATATGGTGGGTGATTAGTAACATTTTTCTATATTTCATCCTTTTTATTTGAGTGAGAACATAATGTTTTATGAAAGAAAAAGTACATTAAGACTTAACCAAATCAGTGATGTCTTTCACATGGTCTAAGCTGTTGCTTGTCCACATAATTCCTCCATTGGTTATAACTGTCATGGAACTTTATTAGACTCTCCATATGCATGATTCAGTTTCAGAGAATGGAATCCACTTAACTATTTTAAATAAACAGGGATTTTGGGCAGGTTGTTAGATGCCTTGGTAGAGTTGAAGAAACTGATTGAGCTCTCAAGAATGAATCAAAAAGCCACCCCACTGAACTGAGCTACCCAAGGGAGCTAATGCTTCTTCTCTGATGAGAAGCCACTGGGTTAAGAATCACTCCACAGGACCATGATCCACATACACCCCCAGTCAGGCAGCTACTACACTCAAGAGACCTCTACCCTTTAATATTGCTGAATTCAGAAACGTAGAAGACTTAATTTAGAAGTTACCAGACTTCCGGACATTGGGAACTTAGTTAATGCTGTTGAAGAAAAAAATAGATGCCTTCATGACCATGTTTGCAAGTAAAAACAAAAGCACAGCCTCTGCTGCACTTTCTCCTTCCAAACCTTCTTTGATTCTATCTGATTGGAAGACTATCATCGAAAACCCTAGCAGCAAAGGAGCTTAGCAAGTGAATGATATCCTCTTCCAGCCTCTACTGTACAAAAAGACACACAGAAAGTGGGTGAAATGGGTGTTGGAGCCAGTCCAGTATCTAGCAACAGTACCTGTGCATCTCCTTGTCATTCCTATGGAATACTCTCCCTTGTTCTAATGCTTTCTCACCTTTCTGTTTACCCCTCTGTACTTGATTTCCTGTCCCTTCCACTTTTTCTCCCTGCAGTCAATGTAGCTTGAGTCAACAGTGAGAATTCCACCTCCACCTGTATAAAGGAATTTTATACAGCAAAACAAGAGAAGCAGTGGAATGCTTTATCTAATTGTTACATGGTAGGTGAACTAAGAGCCTTTCATGAAAGGATAACATTATCTTAGACACAATATTGCATTTATCCATAAACAATACTCTGTTCCACAACTCTGTGTTGTAGCTATTAATCTCATTTTACTAAGAACAAAACCAAGGTACTTTGAAAAATTATTTATCAAAGATCATGCATCCTGTAAGTTTGGAGCCCGTGGTCTCTTCATAATATTATGTAGTCAGAGATCGCCGGCAATTTGAAGCAAACTGAACTCCATTTTCCCACATTTCACCTGGAAAATAAAAGGAGAGAATTTAAATTTTAGCACAGTGTGCAAAAGCCCGCATGACTGTTTCTGTCATGGGATCTGTTTTATGGTCAGCAGCATAGTCTCACTGATGCATATACATCAATTCTTACCTTATTGAAAGGTGATGCTACATTCTCTGAACCTTAGCATCCACTGCAGCCGTTGCTTTAGTCTCCAAGGCTTCATATTGTTGGTTAATTTACATGCTCTGTCAAGTCATACCAGAAAAATCACCTACTCATTAGTTCAGCACAAAGGAAGTTTATATGATCTGCAAGCAGAATATTCCTTCACTTTTATTCACTTGTGTCACCTTTACTTGTTAAATATCCATTCTGTGTGATAAAAATCCAATCAAATGAAATGACAGCTAGTATAATCTATAATGTTATGAATCTGTTTCCATATGTTTCTGAATTATACTAAACACCAATAAGTATGGACATTGAATTGTGGATGTTTAACTGCTTTGTAATTCCCTTTGAAATGCCATTCTGGGGTCAGTTGAAAGAATAACATAGGAGAAATATCTTTTGAAAGATATTTTCAAAATATCTTTTGAAATCAAATCCATTTCACAGATTATATTATAGTTCCCTAGGTTACTAAGATTTGGAAGTCATTTAACAAGCCCATTTATATCTTTTCACTTTATCTTGTTTTACTTATGGACCCTATGCTCATAATGTAGTAACTGTATCAGAAATATTATCACAAAATTGTAACAAAAATAAACATCTCTTTAAACCAGCATGAACTTTTGGTGAGAGTTAAGCATTTTAATACCCTTGTCTTTGCTAATTAAATGTAAAATATAGTATACCAAGTTTTCTACCCTCTTTTACAGCTCATATTTGTACCTAAAATTGAGTAAATCCCTAATAATAAAAATATATCATGTACTATCAAGTAATATTATGTAAATTAAGAGATTAGTTAATATCACGATTTTTAATCATTTTCCATAAACACAAATTAAAAAGTTACAAGATCCTAATTATTTAAATTTTAATTTAATATGTCTGTTTTAAAGAGGTCACAATGACATTATTATCCATTTAGCAATTACTGAGGAATAAAAGAAAAACCCAATTTTAGAGGATAAAATTTAAGGTATAATTCAGAGTTTACATATGATGATAAACAAATAATCTTGTCTTAGTTATACGTACAGTTGCACAGGCATTTATTTTTTAAAAAATTGCATAAGCCCTGCTACATGTCATATACTTTTTAAGTGCTGAAATAACTATATTGAACAAGAAAGTCACGGTCCCTGACTTCTTTGAATTTATAAGCAAGCAATGGAGAGATATATTAAAAATAATAAATATAACTATTAATTTTAATTGCGTTAAGTGCTGTGAAGAGGCAGTACAAGGGCTCTACGAACATGTAAGTGGCCTGGATCCAGCTCAGTCAAGGCAGAGGTAGAAGTAACCACGTAAAGCCTCTCTTTATGCTCTGACAAAAGAATAAGCAGGACTTAACCAAGGTAATTGGCTGTGAGGACAGGGAGAGGGAGGGATGGTGTTGGCTGTGGTGGGAGAGCATCTGAAAACGAAGCGGAATGGCTGAGGCTCCACAAAATGTCAGCAAGCCGTGGTCCTGGGAGAGGAGACTGGCGGGATCTAGATTATATAGAGTCTTGCAAGGTATACTGAGGATTTTGAAGAAACTCATCAGTGAACCTTTTAGTAGTCTTTTATTGGGTACACTTTATTTGTAGAGAACTGTGGTATCATTGACAGAGAATGCTACTGTGGTGCCCGTTATTTGTAATGTTCACTGACAATGAAATTTATCCCATACACAAAATAGGAATTAAAGAATGCATTGTTTCTCAGGGTGTACACATTTCTTCCAGAATTTTTCAAAATACCCTGGTCTTGTTTGGTCTTGTCAGAAATTCTTATTTGAAAATATCAATTCAGTTTCCTAATCTGTTATTTAGAGGTAAGCAATGGTTATTTCATGTTCATTCTAGTTTATATGGAGATTGAGCTTGGGAAGACCAATCTTGCCTCTAAGGCTATGGAGAATTTTCTTTCTAAATCCCTCCAAGATCAGTATTATCCTGCTCTATATCACATTTTGGTAAACCCTGAGTTGTCATTAGAATCAGAATTATTAAACTCTCTTCTTCAAATTTCTCAGAATATTTAGGAATTCCTACAGCAGTGGTTCTCAAATTTCCGTGTGAAATTTGATTCTGTACCCTGGGGTAGAGTTCAGGAATCTGTATTATTAGCAATACCTTTGGTGAATTATTTTGCAGGAGATTTATAGATTTGCACTTTGATCATTTCTTTAGAAGCAAAAGGTTTGATCAAGAAAAAGAGTCCCCTGGACTCAGAAAAACTGCCAGGTCTGTGCAAGTAAATTGAGCCTCAGGTTAATCATCTCTAAATGAGAATAGTAAATTCTATGTATCTACCTTTCCAGAGGTCTATGCTTAAAGTAGACATCCTGATGTAGCAAACTAAAAGTGCACGTTCCCACAGTTCATCCTAATTATAACTAAAAACTTGTTGTTGTTTTCCTATTTATCCTTCAGAGGGACTTGAGCCTTTTCAGTATACATGAGCCCAGGAAACTGCCCTGTGATTCTTGTTTCTGCAACCCAAAGTTAGCTAGAATACAGCTAGCAGCAAAATACTTAGACTAGTTGGTAGGGTTCTGATAACTTTCATTCTTTTCTGTAACTTGAATTATTTTTTTCACATTAAAATCTTGGACCAGCAAGGGGGCTTAGTAATTGTCAGATTAATCACTGGCCTCAACATATGGCGTCCCCTGTCAGAACTGTCAGCCTCCACACTGTTCATTTCTTGTGTCCAAGTCTAGAAAATGATTTATGTCCACTACAAAAACAGAATTCATTTTTTAAAGCTACTAGTGTCATTAGGTGTAAAGGTTATTTGTTAATGTATGCACTATGTTTAATAAATGAGTAACTCTGTAGGTAAATTGTCACACTGAAGATAATTGAAGAAAATTAATCCCTGTCATGTTGTAGGAATGCCATATCATCCCATAAAATTAAGAGATATGTCTTTAGAAGCTCAGATTAAAGTTTTTATTTCTTTTAGATTGGCTGAGGGAAAAATAACTGGTATGTATGTGCATGTGTGTGTGTGTGTGTGTGTTTAATATTTTATCACCATAAAGATTAGCTTTCAAAATGTGTTTTAAGAGTACTATGTATGATGTAGGTAGACTCTTTATAAAGTAAATAACTTCTGTGAAATACTGGGTCCTTTTACAGGATATCAATATGCTGATACAGGAAGATTAATCACTATATTGTATGTTTTAGGTCAAACCATGAGCCCAAAGTTATGGTACTATATAGTGATATTTGCTCATTTCACTCAAAGAATCTCTAGTTATTTTCCTTTAATACATGAATTAAAGAATTAGTGTGGAATACACACTTTCCACACACACACCACCTTCCCCCCACACCCACATGGGTGAGTGTGTAGGCATAGGTGTGTGCTTATGTGTGTGTTCTAGAAGAGCATTAAGTTGCATATTAAAATTGTTAGTGTCAATTAGAATTTATTTATTGCTGGTTTTTAGTTTTTATAATTAAATGTCTGCTAAAAACTGCCTGGGGAGAAAATGTGCTAGCAGGAAATGTTAGCACTTCATGTTGAAATATTGCCCCATCCTTCTGTAAGAATCGTTCTTTCTACTTTTATAGAAAGACAATAAAAAGAAAGAGGCTCTGGGACTTCACAGCAGTCCAGTGGTTAATACTCCATGCTCCCAATGTAGGGGGCGTGGGTTCAATCCCTGGTAAGGGAACTAGATCCCACACATGCCATGTGGCACGGCCGAAAAAAATAAAAATAAAGAGGCTCTGCCACCTACATGTGGGAAAAAACAAAACTTTAAGGTGTTAAAATGAATAGTGAGGGCTTCCCTGGTGGCGCAGTGGTTAAGAATCCACCTGCCAATGCAGGGGACATGGGTTCGAGCCCTGGTCTGGGAAGATCCCACATGCCGCAGAGCAACTAAGCCTGTGCATCACAACTACTGAGCCTGCACACCTAGAGCCCGTGCTCTGCAACAAGAGGAGCCACCGCAGTGAGAAGCCCGTGCACTGCAATGAAGAGTAGCCCCCGCTCACCTCAACTAGAGAAAACCCGCGTGCAGCAATGAAGACCCAATGCAGCCAAAAATAAATAAATGAATAAATAAATAAATAAGTCTTTTTAAAAAAATGAATAATGAGCTGAACTCACTGTAGGAGTATGTAAATGAGGGTAGAATATTAGTATATCCCTGAACAGAGCTAAAGAAAAATTTTTTCTGGGTGCTGTAGAATTTAATTATGGAAGACATAGGGAAAAATATGTGTGAAGTTATCTCACATTCTGAGTGGGGAATTATATGTGAAACAATTGCATCACATAATTAAGAAAATGTTTGCAATATTGAAAGTTTGGCTCAACCAGTAACTGTTAAAAATTGGAATAGATTGCTCAGTGTGGACCTGAGAAGTGTTTATGTAAAGACTAGATAAGTCTGTATCAGAGATATTGAAAAAGAGATTCCTGCTTTGCATGGGAGATTCTTACAATTGTGTTGAAATATTTTTCAGTTCTAAGGTTCTGTGTTTCTAAGCATTTATCACATTTGCCAGTACTGTCTTGACTTCTTTTCTTTAAGTTACCTGTTTGATCTAGATATTAAAAAAAAAAATCTGGGGCTTCCCTGGTGGCGCAGTGGTTGAGAATCTGCCTGCCAGTGCAGGGGACATGGGTTCGAGCCCTGGTGTGGGAGGATCCCATATGCCGCGGAGCAACTGGGCCCGTGAGCCACAGCTACTGAGCCTGTGCGTCTGGAGCCTGTGCTCCGCAACAAGAAAGGCCGCGACAGTGAGAGGCCCGCGTACCACGATGAAGAGTGGTCCCCGCTCGCCGCAACTAGAGGAAGCCCTCGCAGAACAGAAACGAAGACCCAACACAGCCAAAAACAATTTAATTAATTAATTATTTTTTAAAAATCTACTAAATACCTAATTTTCCCCTCTTTTCTATCCCTATTGCCTAAGTTCAGATACTCATTCCTTTTAAATTTTACTAATGTGAGAACCTCAATCAGTCACCCCGTCTCCAAGTTTTTCTCATTCAAGTCCAAGTCTGCTTAAAATTGATCAGTGTCTCCCCATATGTTGAAGAGGGAAATATTAGATCATTAGCACAATATTCATGGATCTGATACTGCTTTTCTTGTTAGCCTCCCCTCCTAGTGCATTCCTTTTTAAAGGAGATTTTATGGACTGAATTGTGCCCTCCAAAATTCACATGTTGAAGCCCCAAGGCCCAATGTGACCATATTTGTGGTAGGGCCTTTAAAGGGGTAATTAAGGTTAAATGAGGTCATAAGGGTGGGGCTGTTGTCCAATAGGGCTGGTGTCTTTTTAGAAGAGGAAGAGAAACCAGGGATGTGTATCCACAGAATAAAGGCTATGTGAAGATATAGTGAGAAGATGGTCATCTGCAAGCCAAGAAGAGAGGCCTCAGAAGAAACCAAACCTTAATCTTGGTTGGACTTCTAGCCTCCAGAACTGTGCAAAAATAAATTTCTGTTGTTTAAGCCACCTAGTCTGTGATATTTTATTACGGCATCCCTAGGAGAGTAATACAAGGAGCCCATTTTATATTCTCCCTGCAAATGTCCAGACAATTTTGTTGTCACAACTCCAGGTATGTTGCTGGCACCTATGGGGCAGAGGTAAGGGATGCTGCTAAACATCCTAAACACGCGACAGTCCCACATGCGACAGTCCCACATGCTTAACCATCTGAAATGCCTCCCCTTCTAATCTACACCCTCATCCCAGTGTTGAATTAACAACACGCAGCTCATGTTCTCTTCTCACCCAAAAGTTTTTCATCACCTCAAAACAAACAAACAAGCAAGCAAACAAAAACCTTTGCTGCTCACTTCTACATTCACTGCTGTTTTATAGTTTTTTAAAAATCTACGATTACATTTTATTTATCAAATTTTCAATATTAATTATTTGTCTTCCAATGCCTTCTATTCAGAATGTCTGTGAATTTTTTAGTAGTATGTTTTCACAACTTGTTGAAATATATCTTAAAGATATATTTAAAGATCATCTATTATAATAAAGATAATCTATTAAAGATTATTTTAAAGATAATCTATTCACATCATTTTGTAGGGAATCATAATTCTCAGTGAATTGACCATTTATCCAGCTCTTAATTGTGATACCCAAACTCTTACCTTTCTTTTTTTTTTGGAATTTTATTTTATTTTTTTATACAGCAGGTTCTTATTAGTTATCCATTTTATACATATTAGTGTATATGTGTCAATCCCAGTCTCCCATTTCATCACACACACACCCCGCCACTTCCCCCCCCTTGGTGTCCATACATTTGTTCTCTACATCTGTGTCTCTATTTCTGCCCTGAAAATTGGTTCATCTGTACCGTTTTTCTAGGTTTCACATACATGTGTTAATATACGATATTTGTTTTTCTCTTTCTGACTTACTTCACTCTGTATGACAGTCTCTAGATCCATACACATCTCTACAAGTGACCCAATTTCATTCCTTTTTATGGCTGAGTAATATTACATTGTATATATGTACCACATCTTCTATATCTATTCGTCTCAAACTCTTACCCTTCTTTCCTATTGATTTCTCCAAAAATCATTTCATTTTACTCACAGAAAATGTTTATTTTATTGTATGTATAAAATGTAAGTTAATATCAAAAATTAAAATGTAACTTACCTTAAGGTGCGATTGTTAGAGATACTTGAGAAAAACTTAGTAAATTTCTATTGGATTAGAAAAAAACATTCTACTTTTTATTATAAATTTAAAATAATAAATATGTGAGTGAGTGAGTGTGTGTGTGTATATGTGTGCATCTTAATCAGCGTCCTTTTTGGAACGAAGTCAATGTTGAAGATTAGGTTACATTTGGATGCCTCTATCGAATGACACAAGCCAAGTTTTTTGGCCAAAATATGTTGCCTTCATTATCTTTCATTTTCATATGATCTTTATATGTAAATAACGTTTTGACTGTAAATGGATAAATCCTATATTTCCTTGTTATACTCTATATCAATTAGGAAACATGTTACTAACAGAAATTTGGCTGTAAGAGCTTAAATACAGGAGAGTTTATTCTCTTGCATTAAAAAAATCTAGCAGTTAGCAATCCTAAATTGATAAAAGCATCAGGAAACATGGTATCTTATATTCTGCTAAGCCATCATTAGTACATGGCTTCTATCCTTGAGGTTGAAGATGGCCTCGATCTCCAGCTATGACATCCTCTTTTTGAACAGGAGATAAGCACTGGGAAAAGGCCAAAAGGGCATCTGCCAGATACCTTCTCTCTCTTAATAAGCTCTTTAATAAGCATCATAATAACATCTACTTTTATCTCACTGGCCACTCCTAGTGTGAAGGGAAGCTTGAAATGTAGTCTTTTTGGTGGAGACCTTGTCATCTTTAATGAAATCAGGTCTTTGTTACTATGTAGAAGAAAGTACGTATTACCTAGTCAGCCATCAGTCTTTGCCAATGTATGCTTTATTATTATTTTGCTTCTCTTTAGCTGTTTTCAACTTGTTAAGGAGACATGTTCATAAGGTCTATCTTGGTATAATTAAGATGTTTTAATCTTTGGTTACATACTGTACTCTTAACGCTAACATTTATTATTGAGCACGCTTGGCACTTGTCTCAAGAAAATTAATGGAAAAAATGAAAAATATTCCATTTTATTTCTGAAAAAGGTCATGTAAATCTGAGGGTGATACATAGAATCTTTACATATAAATCAGTGAATATAATACATAAATTCTTGTTTTCATATGTGTAAAATCTAGAACACACAACAATTTAGAAAGTGATTATCATTTGAAGAAATAGTGGTAAAAGTCATTGGTGTATGATTGGCCATAGGGTCAGATTATTTTTTCTGCAGTTAACATTAATCATTATTTTTTTTAGGAGCTTAATTGAATGTTGTACAAAGGATGTATTGTAGTAATTAATTTTCTTTAAATACAGTTTTCAAATGGACTATGTATAACTTTATCACATATGACAATTTAAACATATCTAAAAAAATCTTAGGTTCCTTCTCAAATGATTTTTTTTTTCTCACAGTTATCTGATGTTCAGAGTTGCAAAAGAGTATCCATTTGCAGTGCATGATTTTTGTTCTATGAAGAATACAATTTTGAGTCTTAAGTTACAAAAGCAAAAGGAAAAGGGGATGAAGGAGGCAATGTTTTGAGTGAGGCAGAGATATTTTCATGCTGAAGACCCTTTCACTAAGTCTTAGCCCTTAGTGTTTCAGTCCTAAATAAAGAAAGGTTGAATATGGGCTTCTTTCAGATAAGTAACACTGGCAAGGTTTATGCCCATCCAAGGTCTGTTAAACCCTCTGTTCAAGGTGGTGAATATTCTATGTGTATTTCTCATTCTGCAGTTAGGCTGTTCATGCATGATAATAGAAAGCTAAAAGGATTAAGACTCCTTTTTATGCCTTCTGATCCTATATTATTGTGTGTCTACCCATCCGTATATTTCATTAAACATTATTCTTTTCTAAGGGCATTGGCAAATGACTAGTATAACTTTTTGTAAGTTTTTTTTTTGGCATAAACAACAGGAACAAAAATCTTTTACCATGACTATTACACTAATCTAGTAATTTATACTTTCTCAAATAAACAGGTAGACATAATTAGTTGAAGTTATCAAATATATATTTGAAATCGATATTGATATAATTTTATAGTTATTTCTCATGCTGTTTAAATATAATTATCTTAAATTTCAAAGTGATGAAAATCTTCAAAGTGATTGAAATTCACATTAAAATTTTCAGCACAACATTGTAAAATAAATGACGTTGTAAATTTTTTCTGTATCATGATTTTCTAAATGCACAATTATCTTTCTGCACTCTTATTTTTTAGAATATTTGAAACCAATTTTTCATGTATTTTTCACTGTTTACAATTTTACTATTGGGCTTTTGTTCTTCAAACATAACTTCTACATTTGTCAATAGTATATTAGGATATTTGGATATGTTCTATATATTGATCTAAATGCGTTATACATATTTTTTCATATTACAATTTCATATATGCTACAAGGGCATATGTAAAATTCATTGAGCCATATGCTTAAGATATGTACCTTTTATAGTTGTATATATGAATAAAATTTTAAGGTACATAGAGAAGTTATTTTTTTGTATCATGTGATAAAATTATCTCATAAAATGAATGATATATTATTATTGCTAATTTTTAATTTTAAGTATAAGGACTTTTATGTATTTAATTTTGGTATTCTTAATGCCTAGTACAGTATAGAAGCTTCATAAATGTTTACTGATTGAACGAATGAAGAATCCATTGTAACAGAAAAGTTGTACTTTTCATTATTATCGGTTTACAGATCTATATATGACAATGGATCATGTTCAGACATGATTATTGTCCTCAGAGGGCTTACAATTATACTATATTATTTGTGTAAAGCTCTTATTTTTTTCTTAGTAAATATTTTCGTTAGGAATTTGGGGTTTATTGATACTCAGATCACTCTCCTAATTTTTGTTAGAACGTTACTTTTGAAATAATATTTTTGCAAATTCTCATTCGCTTAGGGTCTTTATTCTCTTATTATCATAAATTTAAATCTGAAAAGGCTTTGTGCTTTGAATGATAATTTTACAAAATCAAGACTATGGAAAACACCTATTTATGTATTATCTATATTTTTATCTCATTTATTTTCATAAATAAGTACTCAACATCTGTTTTCACATATTACCTCATCTATAAAATTACCATCTGAGATTCAAAAATAGGCTTCACAAATTCCCTTATTATTGTGTATACATGTTACTGTTAGTAGAACCCCTAACAATTTTATTCAAAGTTTATTTTCTTTTCAATAATAATTTGAAGATGTTTAATAACTTGGTTATTAAGCCTATGTGATTAGATAGCATAATCTTGAGGTAGACCTGGAAATGTATGTGGAAAGACACAGTTACAAACTAGAGAGGGAAGTATACATCATATATGATGAAGGGGAAAAAGGAAAAATGAGAAAGTTGGTGACCTGGAGGTTGAAAGTAGGATTGCTTAGGATGAGGAATTGGTTTTGTGGAGAGATTCAGGTCTTCATCTTCAAAGAGAATGTGGATTAGTGCTAAAAGAAGTGATAGAGAGTGGGGCTGCTTAATTTCATGGAGGAATTTTTCAGCAGAATAGAAAATAAAGGTTTTCCAAGCATTTTGTAAAGATAAAATGAGATAATTCTCCAAAGTGTTTTGAAAACTGAAGGTTATATAAATGTCTCTTTTCCTTTTTCTCCTCCCCCTTTTTCTCCTCCCCCTTCTCCTTATCCCCCTCTCCCTTCCCCTCCTCCTCCTTACACGTTATTGGTGAGATTTTGAATTAATATAATATCTTGCTTTTAATATATAAGTAGCTTGAGGTATGTTGTGATTGTAAATTTTAATATATTCATGATGACTTTTGCTCATTTTACCGAACTTTTGAATAGTTCCAAAGAAAATGCCATGAAAGCACAATTCGCAATAACTACAGAGTTGGTTTTAAATGCTTCTTTTCTAGAATTTGGATTGCCTTAGAAGTATTATTTTAACCTTCAAAAATGGCAATTTTACGTGATTCTATTCAAAAATGGCCATTTTACGTGATTCTGTCTTACAGATCACTCTTAGCAGTTTTGCAAGCATGGGTTTGTCAGACTATCTCAAAATGCTATCAAAGCGCTAACAAGCAAGTGAAAAAGAGAATTCTGTATTGTTTCCTTACTAGGTATTTTTATTTAAAAATTTGAACAAGATGACCTATAGACTTGAAAGCCAACTAGTAACAGTCTCTGAATATTGAGGTGAATCATTTCAAAGATTAAGAATAGGAAATACATTGTTTTCATTTAGATGTTTTGACTTCATTTAAAATATTTATTTATGTAATTCCATGTTGTTAAATTAAAAAATCTGCAACTTCAACTTCCTTCCTCCTGTTTGTAATGGTATTGGTAATAGGGGGAAAAATGTTTGTTTCACCACCAAATTAACGTTTTCCCTCATGTTTCTTAATATTAACAAACAACTATCTGGACTTTACCCAGAGTATGACCTTTATTTGATGTGATTTTTTTATGATATCAATTTGTACATCGATGTCACATTTCAACAAACTGAATTTAATTCTGTGGATTTGGATAATAATATGTTTCTAAGATATTTATTTAATTATCTTCAGCTCTATCACTATATTATATGTAAATGTATAGTCTCAAGACATTTTTAAAAGCTTATTTTCAAACTGATATGAAATTCCAACTTGGTTAAACATTTTAAAATGCACGTCCATATATGATTATTATTTACAACTACATAGGTGACTATCTTTTAAATGTAATGCATTTTAATACGAATGGCATGTCATCTAGTCAGGCAAGTAACATTCATGAATTTATCCTTTTATTTTTAAAGATTTTAATAAAATTAAGTATATATGTATAAAATTCTGAGATTAACACATTTTTGAATTGATAGTTATATAATATTTATCATTAAAAATATAAAATGGGACAGTAATGTGAAATATTTGAAATATCTTAGGAAAGTCACACCTTAGTATTTGTTAATAGTCTGACATTACTTAAAAAGTAAGAATTGTGATATATTTGGGCAACTAGAAGTTATGTCTGGAATTCCTTTTACTAATTCAAGTTACTATTGATCCAAATGCAGTGGGAAATAGCAAACCAGGTGCCAGATATGATCCATGTGAAAGCATTTTCCCCTGGAGAAATATTTTTCTCTCTTCAAGGGTAGCAGTAAAGATCTTGATCTGGTGGTCTGAGCTATGTCATCTTTTTTTAAGATAGTTTAAAAGTCATTTGCTTTGCTACGAAAGTGAATTATGTGGTGTTAAGTACTGCAGTAGCACTATTAAACATTATGTCATCAATCTTCTTAAGATGCGGAAAGGTCAGTGTCCAAAAGGCCATTTTTTAATTCCCATTTTAACTCCAAGCTGAAGGCAGTTTTCACTGTCTTCCTTTTTTTCTACAACTGATATAATCCAGCAAAGAATAAAAGCCTCCCAGCACTACTCAGGCATATTCAGCCAAAATCCAAACATTATGGAGATTGTCTTTAAAATATAGACAGAGATTCTTTATGTTTTTAATTTTTTTAAGATCCACCTTGATTTTCTTCTTCTTTTTTTAAGTTATTTTTTTATTGGAGTATAGTTGCTTTACAATGTTGTGTTAGCTTCTACTGCACAGCAAAATGAATCAGCCATACATATACATATATCCCCTCCCTTTTGGATTTCCCTCACATTTAGGACACCACAGTACATTATGTAGGGTTCCCCATGCTATACAGTATGTTTCCATCAGTTTGTCTTTAAAATATCGACAAGCAGATGGAGCTGTCTCCAAAGTTGAATAGTAATATTAGCATAAGGTAGCTAAGATGCAGCCCCAATATTAAAATTTCCTGGAATTCTTTGGATTTGTAATTAGCAGAAATATATTGTGAAGTTGCTTGTTCAAAATAATCTCTCTAATGTAATTTTAGGAATAAACATAATATTGAATTTTGTATTCTCTTATAGAAATTATAATTTTTGTTTGTTTGCCCAGATACCTTTTGGGAGAATTGAGGAGGAGTAAAATAGATAGAAGAAAGAATTTATTTTAGTTCTAAGTCAGTCAGTATTCCAACCAACCGAAAAATAAATTTTCTGCTTTGAGTACTACCTTTAAAAATAGACTATATTTAAAGACATCCTGGTAGAATTGACCTTTTTTCTTCCTATATTGCTTTAATCAGTTAAAGAAACCATGTCACAAAAGGGATATTCCTGGGGTTTTGTTATTTTCACTGTGTGTGTGTGTGTGTGTGTGTGTGTGTGTGTCTGAGCTTTTCCAATTCTTTTTTTCATGTTTGATATAATCCTATGGTTGAATTTTTTTTTTTGAAAAATACTGTCAAACTTACAAAGTAAGAGACAAGAAACAATAGTTAACATAGATTGTTGAATACCTTTTATGTACTTTAGTTTTTTTAAAAAACCTGTTTCTAAAAACTCTAAATTGTAAATTGACATTTTAATACCTGATCATAGAAGCATTTCTTGTTTTGAAAATGACAGGGCTGGAACATATGATTTAAATATAGCATTAGGGATGTCAGAACTGGCAATGCCTTGCTAAAAATTTTAAGATATTTAACAAATGCAAAAGTGTTTAAAGAAAAGCGGTAGGTGATGGTGAAATCTAAGAAGTAAAAAAGCAGACAACTCTATACAAGCCATATTAATCTATTCACTGTCCTGAAGCTTATTTCTTTCTCTTAAATTCATGATATTATCCCTGCTTAAACTTCCTGTCTTTTATCTAAATATCTATGGACTTCTTGTCTCTTACATATGCCTTCCCTGCTTAAGCCAGCTATTGACCTGGATCTCAGTTTTAATGTAGATAATAAATAACATTATAGATCCTCCTCTTTTTAGGTTGGACAGCTGTAGGTAAGAGGAATTTAGAGACCTATACATTTATAATATATGCTTTGAAAATGAGAGGGTTTGAACAATATTTTGTTCTGAGTTCATATGTTTATCTTAAATATCTATCACCCAAGGTATTTATAAACTCCATATGTTATATTAATTTTATGTTCTTTTTAGTCCCTAGACTAGGGATGTAACCATTGCAAGCACTCAAGGATATTTAAATAAATGGGAAGAAAGGCATGGCATAAATAAGATTAAATTCAAATACTGAGAACCCCTGTCCTATGCAAAAAGGGCAAGATACAGTGACGGTAAGGCATCAATATATAAACGTAAAAATGAAGGTAGATTTTAGGCTGCTGACACTGTTAAAAGACATTATTTAAGGGTTTGAATTGGAAAAAGAAAAAGAAAAGAAAAGCTGTCATTTGGTGTTAGTAATCATTATTACATACTTTAAGTGACTAGAGATTCTCTAGTTTTGATATTTTGATATTCTCTAGTTTTGATATTCTCTATTTTGATATTTCAACATAGATATTTTGATTTCAGACATATCATATATATGTGAAAATAAGTCATAATTTTTAGATCTTGCCTAATAACTACGGTGATTTAATTTTATGCAGCATTCACTGACAATTGTGCCTGATGAGCTATTAAAAATGTATAAATCAAACAGGCTTATATTTAGAAGTACTGAAAAAAATGACAGGGCAAACATGTTAACATTGCAAATATGGCTCTAGGATTGAATACTGTTGGTATTAAATTCAATCAGGATTTCCCTTTGTGATGTCTTCCTAGTATTAATACGAATATGCAGGACTTAAAGGGACCGCTGCCAGGAACATGGGATTAAGTTGCATATATACACTCCCTAAGAGACCCTTAGAGATGATTTTCAAGAACAAAGGATTACCTTTGAAAGATTGGTTAGTGTCCATTGAACTTTCCCTCTCAAAATTTACATTCATCAGAAAGAACTTTCTGGGAAGTCTCTCTTCCTTAATAAATCCAGATTCATCAACTACTTTATATAATGTTGTAGTACTCACAGTTGAATTGTTAATTAGTATGTGGGAATACTGTTCCCACCCAATAGATAGGACTGCAAACTAGATGTTCTCCTTTTTTGTACTTGGTCTACAACTAGGATATAGGGTTACCAAGTCAGCAAGGAATATGCACTTTGTATGCAACTTGCATGACCATGAATTAACTGATAGTAAACAATAATTTATGTGCACCCAGCTAACTCAGTTGGTAGAGCATGAGACTCTTAAACAACAATTTATAAGTGTTTGTTAGGGTTGTCATAACAAAGTATCACACACTGGGAGACTTAACTAACACATTTTTTTCCACATTTTTGAAGGTTTCAAGTCCAAGATCAATGTCATCAGATTCGTTGTCTTCCGAGGCCTCTTTCCATGGCTTGCAGTTGGCCACCTTCTTGCTGTGGCCTCAAATGTCTTTTTCTATGTGAATGTGCATCCCTAATATCTCTGTGTCCAAATTTCTTTTTCTTAGGACACCAGTTAGATTGGATTAGGATCCACCCTAATGGGCTATTTTAACTTACTTCTTTAAAGACCCTATTTCCAAATACAGTCACATTCTGAGATATTGGAAGTTGGGGCTTCAACATATGAATTTAGGGGAACACAATTCAGCCTATAACAATAAGAAAATGTTTCCCAACAGACTAGGTCAAATTCTTCTGTTACATGCTCTTAAGTGACCTCTAATTCTCTATATAATTAAGTACAATTGTATTTAAACAGTTACACACTTTGGTTCTTAATGCCTGTTATGCTTAAACAAACATATTTTTACTGTATCCCTAGCACCTTGTATATACCTTGCACATAGTAAGAGTTCATAAATATTATAGTTGAATGGACAAATTATAACTGCTATAATTAATATAACTTTTATTTGCATTGTATCTTTAACAATACTCTCTCATGTGCCATATTATATGATCTTCAAATAAGACTCTAATTAGGTAATACCAATACCCCATTTATATATATAAAGGAAGAAAAATAATATTCAATAATTGAGTAAGTCAGTTAAGGATATCTGTGAATTAGTTATTTGATCCTGAGTCTCTGACCCCTAATACCATATTTTTCTAAAACAGGATTTAAAAATTCTACAGTTATACTAACTAGGGAACTGGCATAGCAAAGGAAATGTCAGTAAGGAAGACAACAAAAATAACAAAATAAATTAACACAAAAATACTTAAAAAGGAAGAAAGAAACAGAGATAACATACCTAGTAAAGCAACCTAAGAAAGCACCTGTGGGATGAGAAATAAAAATAATGGAGCAAGGAAATAAAGTTATAAATGAATCAATGTTGTGGATGTACACAACATGCTAAAATAATAGTGTATGCAAATGGGAAATACAGTAGCACATGTATCAATGAGGAGGGCATATAAGTTGAGGAAGAAGTTTACCTTGCATGGGTATGGTTTAGAATTACAACGAAGAATTTTTATATTGCTGCCATTTATAATCTGTTAGAATTAGTGTCATAATCATTTGATACTTGTAAGCATCCATAAACAAAGTATTAGATGTAATGGGAAGACTGTCACCTTCAGTATGTAACAGTGGAGAAAAAAGTCTAGAAAGGCATGAAGCCAGATCAGCTGTTTATGGTACACTGGGCTGTCAGCACTTTGACATGATGCTTGGGTCACTCTAGGCCAGATCTAGACACAAATTATTTCCCAGGCGTTTCCCATGTAATAGCATGATGGTTAAAGTCCTAGGTTGAAGTCTTAAAACACAGAAAAAATGATTTAGATCTGAATAATGGCCCCACTTTTTATTAACTGAAACTGTGCTTGATTACTTAAATTTTCTTAGCTTTGGTTTCGTCATCTGGAAATATAATGGTAACCACAGTGCCCATCTTGAATGGTTGTTCATTGGTTAAAATATATAATGCATATAAAATTCCTAGCTGTCACCTGATTCATTAATTATTGTTACACAAAAGGGAAAAATAAGCATTATTCTTCTAATGCATTACCTATAGCTGTATTACAGTGTTTTTATTTCATGCAACATTGTGTCTTAAAGAAATAATGTGCCACGTCAGTCATAAGAACTGAGCCCCTGAGAAATGTACACAACACACACTGTTTCATTCAATTATTGGGAGGATTTCCCAACGAATCCTATCTCTGTCAGTCGTTTATCTTGTGGATAACTTCTGGTCTTGTAACGCATTGTCTTTAAAGTTTAACATATGTTTATAATATTATGCTAAGTTTATTGCATATTAACCATATGGATAACATTTTATTTCTCTGTGCAAGTTGATTTGTACCATAATCTCTGAGCAAAATGTTTCTGCTTCTCTCTTGAATTCTTGAAATCCCACTTCAGTGTAAAAATTGCATATAAATATTTAAAACCTATATTTTACCATGTAGATTTTTGTTTTCTTTTAAATCATATATTATGTTTTCATAGCCAAGATTTAAACCTGGGCACTCTGTCTCCATGGTCAATGCCAAACATGTATACAATGAAAACCATCTTGTCTCTTTTAGTGCTGCATAATACACTGATTTTTATGCAGCCAAATGTGCCAATGTTCTCTTTATAGTTTCTGTTTTACCCGTCTTGACCCAAGGTTAAAATTCTCCTGTTTTTCTTCTACTCACTTTATAGTTGTGCTTCTTAAAAAACCTGACTTTATTTTTTAGAGTAGTTTTAGGTTCATAGCAAAACTACAGTGAAAGTACACAGAGTTCTCATATACCCTCTTGCTACACACACGTACAGCCTCCTCCACTATCAACATTACCTGCCAGAGTGATACATTGGTACAGATAATGAGCCGACATTGATGTATCACCCAAAACCCGTATTTTACATTAGGGTTCACTCTTGGTATTGTACATTCTGGTGATTTTGACAAAAGTAAGGCAAAGGTGCATTCATCACAGAGTATCAGGTAGAGTTTCACTGTCCTAAAATGTTCTGTGCTCTTGCTATTCATCCTTCTTTCTCCCCTAACCCCTGGCTAGTTTTGATTTCTATGTTATAAAATCTTTACACTATCCAGGATGGTATCATAGTCATTGTTCTTGCCAGAAAATCCAATGATGTTCTTTTAGGTGTGTAGTCCATTGCAACAATACCATTTATTGTGTAATTAATTCTATATCTATTGCATTGAAAAACTACAATTTTCAAATTAAGTTCCCAGTAAATACTTGGATCTACTTGTGAGCTCCCTGTTCTTTCCTACATCTTTTTTTTTTTTTTTTTTTAT